>NC_140530.1:38081022-38233522 GCF_057382185.1 Mchenga conophoros | reverse complement strand
CACCTGTGCCGTCTCACATTCAAACGAACATAACTACAAAAGGAAAAGAATCATTTCCATCATTTCCCTGGGAGCATCACACCGTGTGCAGAGCTGTGAAAGCAAAAAAGCAATGCCCTAAGGGTTTTCCTGTGTCTTTGTCAGATTCAGACTCTGTGGAGGTGAAGGTGGTGTACGGTGTTGAGGGAAACTCCACCTTCCTGGAGTGTGTTCCTCGCTCGTCCCAGGCGGAGCTCAGGTGGACGCTGCAGGTCTCAGACGGCCAGCAGCAGACTGTCGGTCAGACACATGAAAGCAGAGAGGTGAGTTTACTGCTCTCTTTTCAGTTTTCAAATTAAAAGCATTCAGGTTTTTACAGATGTTGACAGTAGAGTCTTCTTCTTCTCTCTGCTGTGGCTCATTCACAAAAAACACTATCATGACTTTAGTCTCTGGATTTTCCCTCTAAACGTTCTCCTTCCTCTGGTTTTATTTGTATATATTTTTAGTCCCGAACCTCCAAAGGACAAGACATTAACAGACATTATTTTCTGGCTAAATCTGAGCAAACAGAAACAGTGTATCTCAGAAAGACTTTGTTTCTGCCTGACCAAGATTGGACGTCTAAAAGATGTTTAGAAAGCGAGGCCGTGTTGCATATAAACCCACCAGTGGGCTGTAGAAACAGCTAAAATCCGAACTGTCCCACTGTCATTAACTACCATTGTTCCAAAATGCACTGCTGCACACGAGTGCACACAATATTCTGCTGCACCTCCTTGAATACAAAGAACAGCTCAGACTGAACTTTTGCCGTTCTTTCCTCAGCTGCCTCAGAGCGACGACGACCGCTCCTTCCACATGAAGCGAGGCTTGCTCATTCAGCACCTGGAACAGGCCGACTCGGGCCTTTACACCTGCACCAGCCACGAGCACTCCTACGCCCAGGTCCTGGCTCGATACCGCGTTCGCATTATCCCCAAGCACAGCCTCAACCCAGCTCGAGGAGGGATTGCTGGGTTTCTGAGCCAGCCGGGCTCCCCTCACGCACCGCCTTCTCTGCCAGGACATGGGAACTCGTGGCTGCCTCAGCAGCTCCCTCTGAGGAGCTACAAAGACCTGCACAAGGTGGGAAGCAACAGTCTGACCGTGGACGAGTACTGCGAGCAACTTTGGTACCGCGAGAAGCGCCGGCAGCAGAAGCTGCGGGCGCTGAAGATGAAACAGGAGAGCAGGAAGGCTCGCGTGAGGAGGAACAACCCTCCCGAGGTTCCTCTCTAGTCGCCTGGAGGATCAGAGACTGCCGAGGACAACAGATCCTGTACATGCAGAGGACACGCTGGGGTCAAGTCAAGAAAGTTTGCTTCCTGAGCAAATAAAGCCGGCCAACAAAGTGACACTAATGATAATTTACCATTAAAAACTAATATTCCAGAAAAAGAGATTCGTTTGTCTTCGTCCTGAACTCTTTAGTATTTAGAAAGACTTGGAAATGGAAATATAAGGATGTATGTAGAAAGATAGAAACCTGTATCTGTCTCTGAAGTCTTGTTTTTGTAGCTCATTTCATGCTTTTATGAGCTGTCGCTGATAGTTTACAGGCAGATAAATCATTTGGTAGAAAAGTAGTCCAAGTAAGTGTAAGTTAGTTTGCAGCATTCTGTGACAGATGTGCTGATAGATATGAGCTGCAATTAAAGTTCCAGTTATTCACCTATAAACAAAAAAAGCAAGGTCCGATTTAAATTTGGATGATCTCCCCTTCAGGGTCATCTTTGTGTGCAGCTCTGGACTGATGGCATTGCTGCTGTTCTCAGGTCAGCCCCTGGAAGTCTGTTTGAGCCTCTGTGCTGCACACTGGAGCTTGGCCTTAGTCATCGTTCACTTTACTCACCAGGGCTTTTTCTCTCTGTGACTTTGCCCAGTTTTCTGAAAATGACATTTAAGTGAAACGGTCGCTTCGATTTGTTGCACAGGACTTTGACCGATTGATTGAAAAATAGCAGCAGTTCTGTAATCAGTCTGGAGCTGCATGAGAAGGCGAGCTTAGAGGGGAACTCGGATTTATTTCAGACATGCTTTTTCATTTCAAGTAAATTAAAAGGTCCCTAAAACTGTTTCTTAATGTGTTTCCTTTTGCAAGTGAGGATCTATAAAAGCCAAAATTTCTGCCATGCATGTTTTACACACCTCAGATTGACCCTTTTTATTATTTTCATGTCTCTTCTACGTGTTTAAATATTCAGACCTTTAACACAGCTCAGTGGCTGGCGTGCAGTTTGCATCCAAACTCAGGTTTGACTGACAGTTGGAGGGGGATCTCAGACACACTGCAGACAGACGCAGTGTATTTATATGATCTAACTTGCTGACAGCAGACTCCAGTGTTTGCCCAGTTTACTGCTTCACATGTAACCCTGTTTATTAGAAACTATCGAGAGTTTTCAGCAGGCATCTATGTTTGTTCTGAGACGTAAGCTTCACACATACCTGACGGATTAAAGGCCTCGATGGAAACGCACACATGAAATGGACCTTGCTTGAAACATTATGTATAGCTCTTTACGTCCATGTATATTAAAGAACTCTATTTTTCTAGTTTCCTTTCTGTATCCTGTAGAATTTACTGCATTTTGTAAGTTTATATAAACCTGTGTTTTCCTCATAAGCAAATTTCAAACTTTTTTACTTCACAGCTCTAATAAGCTTCCAGACCGTGTAATGTCATCGTCTTTACTGTATGTGAATAAGCCACAAATGATAACTCAGTGAAAATAAAACAAAGAAAAACATTTGTGCATTTTCTTTTTTGTTCTGGAGTTTTTGGCTGAATTCTGGTTGAGCTGCACGGTCCTGGGCTCTAAGCACAGGTCTCCACACATCGCGCCCTCGTGTCCTCTTCTTGGAGTCTCATTCTGATAGTTGGAGCAGAAAGATGCACATGCGTGCCCTGCTGGAGGTTGTTTTGTAGCCCTACTGGCACCGTTTAGCTCTCCTGCAGTGGACCCTGTCCTGGAATGTCAATTGAGACTGTGCTGAGACATAAATAAAGTGAAAAAGTGAAAACACGTAAATAAAAACGTTTTGTAGAATTTAAGTAAAAAAAAGTCAGACATAGAAAAACAATTTTTTTTCAGAGTACATAAACAATATTCGAGGATTGTTTTTTGTTTGTTTGTTTTTTTATTAAAAGAAGAATAAAATAGATTGTTGTTGGCCGGATTTACCTCAGACGTGCGCAGAAGGGATGGAAACGTTCGGCCTCTGAGGGAGAAATTGACATTGCAGTGCATCAATAATTCCAGCAGGTGGCAGTAATGTACGATAATACGATCATCAACCATCTGGAGTGAAGTAAAACACCAACGAAGAAGAGGAGAACCAGTGTAGTCGTATTTGAACTGCACTGATGGGAACGCGGTTTCTGGGGAATTGGCTGTAGTTTTGAAAAATAATCGCGAGAAAAGGTGAGACGGTGCTGATTTGAAAGCGGAGAATGTGTTGTGTGATTGTGACGTGTGTTGTATTTAATTAAAGGCCGATTTAACGACCATTACTCTTAGTTTAAGCTACTATTAGCTGTCTGTGCTAGCTCTATTAGCAGCCTTTGCTAGCCCGCTCGTGCTAACTTGAGTGCTGCTTTTGATGGATTGTCCTCCTGCTGAGGATTCCTTCAATGGCAGACACTGCAGTCTCTTTAACAGCACGGTTAGCATCCACTTCTGTTAGTGATAAGCCAACAAAAGTTTCCCCGTTAAACGTGTTAAAACTGTTAAAGTTAGACTTTTGATTAAAGTTTGTGTTATTGCCACTGCAGCAGGATCCAGGTGGACTGTACAGTTGTAGAAAGAAACATCGGAGTCCTTAATGGCTAATCCAACGTTACAGCAGCCCAGTTTCCTGCTGGTGAGTCTCTGAGTCCTGCATCTCTGACCTGACTTAGTTATGAAGTCATTTAAAGGTAATAACTCCTCTCTGGTCATGAATATGTTGTGACATGTGATGTTGTTTCAGGCCAACCTGAAAGCCGATGCTACCACCAAACCTCTCCTGCAGCGATGCCAGGATCTGGTGAAGATCATAGATGAGTATCCTGCAAAGGTATTTATCCCTGGATTCATTTTATTTGCTGTGAAAACAGTCGGTAGAATATCTGCTGGAAGGTTTGCATGAACTCCCACATGAGAAATAGCTGCAAAGATATTTTCAGACCGGGAGATACAGTAAGGGAATTCAGGCAGAGATCAGTTTAAGGTTTCACATTCACTAATTGCGTAGTTTCATTTTGAGTGTCATGGATTCCTCCCAGAAGAAATTTGAACTTTGAACTGAACTCTGAAAGATGTGCACATAAATCCAAGATAACTGAATTGTTGGAATGCAGCCTGCTTTCAGATGCCACAGTGTGACTGCAAGGCCCCGTCTGTCATGAATCTAATAAGTTTTGGTAGGACACGACATTGGATGCATGTAGCCTGCACAGTGAACCGGGACAGACGGCTGTTTGTTTGCATGCTACTTCCTCTCTGGTGTCGTGATATCAGGCAGAGCATTCATCATACAACTAAACGTCCCGTTGACTCTTTGTTTTGTTTTTTTGTTTTCTTCTTTCTTGGAGGCACAAACATTTTGTTGTACATCTGTTCTTTTGTGTCATTCTGGGCAGTCCAACATTTTGTGCTGCATTTTGGCTGGTAGTAAAAGAAGATCACATTATGATCTGGTTACCCTGAATGCAAGTTTGAGGCACTTGTGCTTTGGCCTCACTTTTCAGGCCACAAATCTATTTCTGTCATCAGTCACAGCCCAGGGTTGTTCGGTGTTTGCGAGCTTCAGACATTTGTGCCCCAGATCAGTGGAGACCATTGTTTCCTGAGGCATGTGGGGGTCTCTGTGGATAGCTGGGGTTCTGTTTGCAAGCAGCTGTGGGTGTTTGCTGAGGGACACAAAGGATGAGTGCAGTTTTGTTGCTCTCTGTTGGCTCCACTGTAGTCAGGACTTGCAGTGTCACAGTGAGATGGAGGCCTGAATATGTTTATTTGTCAGGCAGACAAACGTTAAAGTGTGTTTCTTATTAGTGTGTGTGTGTGTGTGTGTGTGTGTGTGTGTGTGTGTTTCCTGCCTGTAGGAGCTGCACCTGATCTTTCCTTGGCTGGTAGAGTGTGTGTTTGGCAGCCTGGATGGTGTCATCGCTGGCTGGAACCTGCGATTGCTTCATTCACGGAGCAACGAGTACAACATTGTTATGGACTTCCTAAATCCCAGGTAGCTTCATATCAGCTGAGTGGAATATCATGGAAACCTGCTGAGGTTTTTAATCTGTTAATAAGATTCAAAATATTTAGTAAATTTGGCAGAAGGAGAAACTCGACCTACGAGGTCAGACGTGTTGAAGTTCTCTGCTTTTATGACTTTTTTTTGCCCCACTGAAGAGCACGTCTAGTATATTTTTAGATGTCATATAGCGCTTCCATTTGTAATCTTTTTGTTTTCTAGAATGTCATGCACTCGTATTTTTAAAATATTAAAATATTTTTTTATTTCTCTCTTTTTTTCAGTGGTCCAATGATGAAACTTGTGTATAAACTTCAGGCGGAAGAGTACAAATATGAAATACCAATCAATTATCTCCCAGTAAGAATATTTGCCTCGTCACCTCTGGCTGTTGTAGTCAGACGTTTGAAGTTAAATATTATCATTTTATGTTGGAGTGACTGTTCAGACACACAGAGCTGCTGTAACCACATCACTGGTCCTGTATGGATACTGCAAAATGTCTTTTGGGAGAGTTTGAGACTGTTTTAATTTTTCTAGGGTCCTGTGAAAGCCTGCATCCAGGAGGGCGTTCTCCCAGACTGCCCGCTGTTCCACAACAAGCTGCAGTTCCCTCTCTCTGGTCTCCTGACGCTGAACATCGCTTTCAGTATCCTTTGCAATGCAAACAGCAAAGTCTGAGTTTTCTTTATGGAGCTCTTGAAGGATTGATGAAACAATCACTTGTAGAGCTGCTGGTTTTAGGACCAGGTCGCCCACATGTATCTGGTCTCTGTAGTCTAACGGAAAAAAATCTTTGTTTCCAAACGTCTGAACCATAAATGTTTTCATTTCTGATTTCTTCTGATTTCTTAATTAAAGAAGGAATGAATTATGCTCTTATGAGATCAGTCGGGTTGTTCCTTAACCTTCTTCAGACCCATTTGAATTCTTCATGTTCAATTTTGCCTACTGTCTCATCTCACCAAAGGTGAGGTTGCCACTAACACATTATTCACTTTTATATTTTTTTTTATTGAACCACCTGATCAAAAACTAATAAGCCCTTTTTTATGATTTCAGAACTACCCTCCAGGCCAGTACGGGAGCTCCACAGACAGCGCCTACTTTGTGCTGGTGGACACTTACCTGAAGTACTTCCTCCCCACTGAAGGAAGCGTTCCTCCTTCCCCTTTCTCCGACTCCAGAGGCTCTGTTTCTGCTCCTTCACCGAGGTACTAGTGACAAGACGAATCTTTAATGGCAGAAACATTTGAATGTTTAATACTGTGTAACACAAAAATCCTGCATTTCCTGAAAAGCTTTGATTTCAGACTCTTCCTGTGCCTTCAACAGATCGTCCAGTGTTTCTTTTGCCAGTTACGGCATCCATAGCCCCAGTCTCCTGAAGCATCACATATTCCATCAGCCCTCAGTGAACGCTGACCCCGCAGCCCAGGAAATCTGGAGGTCTGAAACCCTGTTACAGGTAGGATGCAGATACAGCTCTGGGTCTGCCTTTGTTTGGACTGTGGACGTGGATATGACTGCTGTAACTGGTATTTTTAGGTGTGATTAATCAGCTTATTTCTTGTGGAAGTTGCAGGAACCGTCCGAAGAAAATCTAAATCATACTTGATTTCAATTTCTTCAATCTCCCCTTCAGGATCATCTTCAGCACCGCAGCTGTCTTTAGATCTCTCACTGCCACTTCTGTTCTGTCCCACTGGCTCTGTGACGGGCTGTGGATCCTTCACTGTGTCAGAACAGCCCGACTTTAAATCTGCAGAAGTTGTGGGCAGATAAATCTCAGGGGTGTAGTAAATTTAATCCCAGTTTTCTGAGTGTTCTCCTTCAGACTCCTCAGATTGTTACAGTGGACAGTCTCACCTTGGAGGACCAGTTCACGTGATGTCACGTGTCGGTTGTGGCCAACGGCGTCACTCTGCCTGCTTAAGTTTGAGTCGTGGTGAAATCAGAGACGGTGGTGTGAGTGGTCAGAACAGGACCACTGCCTCACTGAGGTGCAAGAAGATGATCTTCAGTGGAATTTGGCTAGATTTGGCTTTAATTATGACTCGTACTACACTTACTGTTACAAACAAAACATTTGAACGGCAGTGAAGAGACTTCACAGAAATGACTAATGATTAATCCTCAAAATATGTGTTTTGATCTTCCTCAGATGTTTGTGGAGATCTGGCTCCATCACTACTCCTTGGAAATGTATCAGAAGCTGCAGTCTCCTCAGGTAAAGGTAAGATATGTACATTTCCTCCCACACACACACACCTGTCCACTTCGCACGGCTGATTGGCTGACCACAGCCCCTCCTTCACACCCATGAGGTCCCGTGATTTGTAAAATACATAAATCATGTTGTTGTTGTTTTTATTATTATTAGTTAAGCATCTTCAGCCTCGTCTCTGCGTATTCACTCCTCAAGCAGCTGCTCTGCTTGAGGCATCAGTTTGTAGTTGAATACTTGCTGTAAACAGCCTCTTCGGTCTGAGCTTAGAGCTCCTGCATAAAGCGATTGGGGCATGTTCCTGGTAGTAGTGCTTTTGCTTCCTACCACATCCTTTGCATGCTGCATGTCCGTGTCAGCAAGCGTGTTGCTGGTATGTTCTCCATGTGTATGTGCAACACAGCATAAAGTCACGGTGGAGTGGATCAATGTGTGCATAAATGTGTGTCTCAGTGCGACAGACGCTTATGTTGGTGTTTATTTCACCTGCACTGTATACAGTGTGCATGACACTGTAGATATACAGCATGTGCTTAGACCCCCTCATCTGTATTATTATTTATTACACGGTCAGCATGTTACCTACTTGAATATCCACCCAACTGCAGTTTCTTTGCAGCTGTGCTTTTGTCTGCAGTTACCTGAAAGTCAAAAGTGATGCACGTTAGCTAAGATAAGAGCTGTGGTTACAATGTAGCTGCCATCACCAGTGTGTGAATGTGGATGACTGGTTGTGTAAAGCGCTTTGGGGTCCTTAAGGACGAGTAAAGCGATATACAAATACAGACCGTTTACCGTGAGACTGCAGAGGAAACGGTGGACTCCCTGTGTGTGACATTCTGACCGTCCCGAAGAGTAAACGCGATTTTAATTGTTGTCTCCTGAACTTGTTAAACGCTGTGTGAGGTCACTGTGTCTGTTATATATAAGAGTGGAGTTAACCTGCAAGATTTTGGAGGCGTGCTGTGCTCATTTCCAGCACCACTTTTTCAGCTTTGCATAATTCACAGTTCAGTCCGATCCAGTCCAGTTTGATGCTAATAATTACTTTAATCTTACACACAAACCCCAAAATCTTACAGTGTTGAGTTCCCTCTGTTTGTGTTGAACAGTAGGAATGGGAATGATTTCCGTTTGGATCTACAGTGACGGGTTAAAAACACAAACTGGGATTTTTCCCGCTCGTTTTTTCACTCTTTCCTGGTTGATTTGGGGGTTTCAGATACATTTTCAGTATTAATGAACAAAGCCTAATATTTTGGAGTGAAATGATTCCCGTCCCTACAGTCACGTAACTCACGTCTGGTGTAGGAACGGCGTCTGCGTCGCCCCCAGCCGTTCATTTTGTTCCCAAAGTCACTTTGTTGTCTTTGTGTCTCCTCTCCTGTCTCCTGCTCTTTTTCTCCTGAATATTTCCGGCCAATTGTTTGTCTGGTTGCGCTCTCGCTCCTGTTTTTGCTGCCTCCTTTGCTCCTGTTCTCACGTGTAACTTCCTCCTGCCACCTTTTTCGTTCCCTGCCTCCTCTTCCTCACTTTTTCCCCCTCTCCCCCTCTCTTCACTGTTGCTCCTCCACCTTTCGTCGTTGTCTTTCCTCTTCCTCATCTTCCTCTACCCCCCCTTCCTGGTGGTTACGGGTGAACAGCTGGCGCTGCTGCAGTACCGCCTCAGTATGTCCAGCATGCCGTGCCAACCCCACGCCCCACCAGGCTCTGGGACCCTCCACACCTACCAAGTACTTTTACCTTTTCATTCACCCCCGCCCCTCTGGGGCCTCCTGGAGGTAAAGCTCAGCCACTCAAGCTCACAGTCAAGGTTACTTCTCTGGTAACAACAACCAGACGATGTCATTCCAGTCACCGGCCTGTAGATGGCAGATGATAGCAGCGGCTGTTTAGCTTCATTCTGCAAGCTTGTTTAATAAAAAGCGCAGCTCTCTGTTCATTTAAGATATTTTAATCATAGTTTCAGGGATTATTTCTACTTTAGAACTTAGCCATGCTTATTGACTTTCAGCTGATTATTAAAAGACAGAGATTGCCCACATTATACGGTAACAGCGTTTAACTCTTTGGCTGCTGTCGGTAAACCAGAGGATGATTGGCCTGTCTCCTTTGAGTCTGACTGTAAATTATGAATTTTACAGAGAAGTATCCTTGAAAGAGAAAGTAATCCAGGAATGAAGCTTTGAAAATGAATCTGGTTTGGGTGTGGTTCTTGCTTTTTCTTTTTTTTTACAGGCATGCTTTTTACGCTGTCTGCTGTGCTTTGTTGTTTTTGTAGTGTTTCTCTCTATTGGCAGCATTAATCTTTTGAAAGCAAAGATACTACTACAATCAAATCAGAACTTCTTATTTTAAGAAATGATTTCTTATCAAATGTGACATTGATCATTTTTTCCATGCCAATCAGAAACATGTAAATATCATTACTTTCCTCGCTTTGCTTGTTTGTGTTTCCTGATGATGTCCAGACGAGGAAACGTGCAGCTGGTTGATGAAGCAGCTTCGAGCACTGAGGTCCCACCTCTTAGTTTCTCACAGTTTTAATATATAAATAATTTTTTAATAAAACAGGAACGTTAGGGTCACTGAAGGGAAACGGTAAATAAATTAAGTGTTCAGGCGAAACATTTACAAGGAAAATATGCAAATTGCAAAGTGTGTTTAAGTTCAGTGTCAGCGGAAGCTTTTCATCCGGAGTTTGTGATGTTAGCGATCACACTCAGATTAAATTCAGTACGGTATAAATTCCTTCATGGTGCTCCAGAGTCAGTCCACACCGTGTGAAAGCCCTCCGGCTCCTGAGTGTGGGACCTCTGTTCTCTCTGGTAATTGTTTGGCTGCTTGTGGATTGGGACGCATTGCGATGGCTGCTTTTTCCATCAATCCTGGCTGCGATTGGGCATATTTGGCGTCATGTCCGAGCACTGTGTGTGACCGCTTCCCTCTGCAGGAGCCCTTTAGCCCGACGGAGGAGCACGTGCTGGTGGTGCGTCTCCTGGTGAAACACGTACACGCCTTCTCCAACAGCCTGAAGCCTGAGCAGCTGTCGTCCTCGCCCTCCGCCCACTCGCACACCCACACCAGCCCGCTGGAAGAGTTTAAGAGGTCAGTCACACACGCTGCTGTCAGACTTTGTGGAAGTAGAACATTTATTACTAAAATAAAATATTAAGTAAGTAAAGCAGATTTGATTGATTTGGTTGATGCTTTTAGATATGCATCATGTGTCAGCATGCAGTAGTAGCTTCTCTACAGCCCTGACTTTAAATAAAAGAACAAAAGCAGGAAGTGGATCATTAAATGAAGGTTTTAGTTAACTTTGTGTTTCCCCCACAGGGTGGTGGTGCAGCGCTTTGTGCACCAGAAGCTGTACCTGTTCCTGCAGCACTGCTTCGGTCACTGGCCTCTGGACGCGTCTTTCAGAGCGGTAGGTCTTTCACATCCTGACGTGATCGCTTGTTTTGCTCCATGAACACGCAGTTTGCTGCTACGAGCGTATTTTGTCCGTGTTCAGGTGTTGGAGACGTGGCTGAGCTACATCCAGCCCTGGAGATACACCGGGGAGAAGCCAAACCCTCAGCCCGACCAAAACAGAACCGTGCCTGAAAAATGGTGAGCAGAGTGGACTCTGAAGTGCTCGTCCATAAAATCTTCATCTTGTTTTTCCTCCCTTTGTGTCGTTGAGCCAGCATTTTGTGTTTGTTATTATTTTATGTTCTGGAGTTTGTGTTGTCAGTGTATACTTCCTGTTTTACTTTGAAGGTCTGTGTCGTGTCTAATTAGGAGACATATTTAATAGATTTTTAATGAAACCTGATATTTTGGGCTTGTCGTTCTTTTTGCTGACTGAGTCATAGCTCTGACTCGGACCCTCAGAAAGGTGAAAGTCTGGGGATTGTTGCTGTTTTGTGGTTCAGACTGACAGATGAGCTTCTGATGATAACTTTCTCTCCTGCAGGGAGTCCTTTGTTCATGAGAACCTGCTCATGTACACGAAGCTCTTCCAGGTGTTTTTGAACCGAGCGGTCAGGACCGATCTGGTGAATGCCAAAAATGCGCTGATGGTCTTCAGGGTGGCCAAAGTCTTCGCTCAGCCTAACCTGGCAGAAATGACCCAGAAAGGTGACGAGGGACAATGCTGGGCTCATTAGTATTGTTCACAAATCTGCATATGAGCATCTGAACTTTCCATTAGCTCATTAAGTGAAGTGTTAGTGTTTTGTTCTCACACTGGTTAAAATAAAACCTTGATGACGTGGATCTGTTTGGATATCTTTTAGGAAATATGATTGGCATTTTTCATATTTCTTGACACTAATGTAGAAATGAATCATTACTTGGTGAAAAGTTACCACCAATGATGACCACGTGACTTAAGGCTGCACAGTGGCTTTGTCACTTTGTTGTCCCACAAACACCTGGAATCGTCTCCCTGCAGGTGAGCAGCTGTTCCTGGAGCCCGAGCACGTCCTCCACCACCGGCAGCCCCGCGGCTACCTGACGCCAGCACAAGGAGGCAGCTACCTGTCGTCACGGCAGCGGGTGGTGACGGACATGGTGTTCAAGGTGAAGAGCCACGTCTACGGTTTGGAAGGACAGGACTGTCAGTACAAGCAGATGTTTGGCACGGAGCTCAGAGGAGCGGTAAGTTTACCTGTGTAAACCACAGAGGTACAGAAAACACCTGTGTTGCTCCGAGTTTTCACCTCCTGTCCATCCCGCAGGTCATGAAGCTAATCCAGATCATTGTACAAGCCAGACAGACGGCCAAGAGGATATCAGATCATTCGAGTGAGGTGGCGGCTAATAAATCTTTCCTGTCCTGGTTTGGACTCGGTGCATCTGATCTGAACCACAGCTTCCCCGGAGCCGAGCCAGAGGAGACCGGAGAATATCTGAAAAAGACCCACGAGTTCCTGGACAGAGCTTTGGAAAACCTGTGCCAGATATTTAAGGTCAGATTAGTCTGGATGTTTTTATTCACTCCCAGCTTGGAGAATGCAGCACGTTCATGTAAGCCTGTCCTTTGTTTGAAGCTGGGCTCTGTAACAGGAGGGTTTTTGTTGTTTTGCAGCTAAACCAGGGGCAGCTGAATCAGCTCATATCAAACCTGGGCTCCTTGGAGGATGATGGCAACAGCAAACAGCTGCCAGACTGCGTGCAGAGTGAGAACGGGCTGATCCTGACTGACCTGGGCCGGAGGCAGGTCAGTATGTGATCCTAAAAGAGGAAGACGTTAGGGTTATGGACGGAGGAGAACTGCCTAAAGAGATCGTGTGTGTTTTTCTGCAGATCATAAATGGACTGCGCAGGTTTGACATTCACTATCAGGGAGACCCGGAGCTGCAGCCCATTAGGAGCTATGAGAACGCCCTGCTGGTCAGGCTCTTCTACAGGATCTCTTCTCTGATTAATGAGAGGGTGAGTGCTGTCTGTAGGCAAGCCTGCAAGGGCGTCGTAAATACGACTCAAGAAGGGCTGAGAGTAGAACACAGTAGAAACAGTCGGGGCACGTGAGGATGGAGAGCAGCACAGCGACACGTAACAAAGGACAAATGTAACCTTTGTTTTTCAGCTGTCTTCAAACTGTTGCCGCCCTCACCCTTTCATATTTTTAACAGTTTCAGTTCTTCAAAACACAAAGTACAGCTTTTAAGCTCAGTAAGCAGCTGCTTCACTGTTTGTGCTCACGTGTGTAAATTTCATATTTGACTGTGAATGAAACAGGTGCTCGCGTGTCTGTTGTTGCCCCCTCACAGTTTGGACGACACATGAATGCACTGTGCTCGCGTCCAGACTTCCTGGGCCGTCTGGGTCGTCACTACCTGACGAATCTCGATTCCAGCACCAAACTGAAGCACAGCCCGATGTCGCGGCACGTGCTGGAGAGGAGCCAGCGGCCGAAGCTGAGCCTTCGCCCGCTGGCCAGCTACAGGACCATACTGCTGCTGCTTCTCTTCTACGTGTTTGGGGCCCTCCTGTCGCTCGGCCCTATCTCCAGCACCGTGCTGCTCCTCGCCGGCGGCTTCCTGTACGGACTTCTCATGACGCTGTTTGCAGACAAACTGAAGACGCACTAAAGCTTTTGACGTGTCTGGGGAAATAAATCGTTTTAATCTCTTGAAAGAAATCAGACTGTAGTCTGTTCACAGATGAGTAGAGCGAGCACGGAGGTGGATCGGCAGCTCTTCAGTTGTTGTTTTTTTTTTTTGTATGATTTGTGTCGTCCAGCCTTGTAAATAATTGGAGAACATCTCAGCTTTCCTTCTGTTTCTGTTCCTCCCCAACATCTGAGAACAGGTGGAGGCCGAAATAGTCAAAGTGCTGATGGAATAAAGAAGTTGAGTTTTCGTCTAAATGACTCATTAAACTGTTTGCACTCTTTTGTAGTTCTCGTTTCTTAACTGTCTGTGTGCATCACATCCACTCCTCCAATAACACCAGGTTACAAAAATAGAACCAGCTCCCCAATATTATATTTTACGAGGTCAAAGGTCTTTTATTTTATTTTATTTTTTTTAAATGTGCCGCAACAAACTAGCAGGCAGACAAAACCTTCAGACGATGATGAGTGAAATATAAAAAGTGATGACAAACTGATGAAACATGAGTCTTAAGACACAAAGGCAACAAATGAAAAGTTACAGTAAAAATACAGACTTGAAGCTTCTTGGCGTATCCTTGCTGTGTTGTTTTTGTTACTATTCTATCCACGTACCGTCGACTGGACTGATGCTGCGACGCCAGCTAAAGCGATTTTTCATTGCAGGAGTCCTGTGATCCCAGGTGTGTGAAGGATTCACTGGGTCAAATGTCACTAAAATTAATGTTTGATTTTTTAAAAATATGTATATTTTTGTGAAAGTGTACTGTTCTTTACGGCGTAGTTTCAGTTCACTGGACTTTCATGGACTCTGGACCACTGCAGCACCTTGATTCTCTCCTTTTTCAGCCATTCTGTTGGAGATTTGCTGCTGTGGTCGGGATCATTGGCCTGTTGTATGATCCAAATTGGGTCTGTCAGACAGCTGGCCTCACATTTGACTCAGGAACGCTTTGTGGTCGACTAAGGTGTTATGGTCCTGGGGCTGCAGAACAAGCCCAAATCAGCCCTTCTGGACTATGCTGAGGGGTGCTGTGATCATGGACCAGCATCTCCATGTTGGTCTCATCTGTCCAAAGGACATTGTTCCAGAAGACTTGTGGTCTGTCCAGGTGGAGCTTTGCAAAGCTAAGACATGCTATCATTTAAAAAAAAAAAAAAACCCTTCCACACCAGCCATACCTGATAATATTTATTTAAAGCTAATTACTGTATTAACACAATTGATCTAAAATCAGAAAAATAGAAAAAAAAAATTTTTTAACTGCAACAACCACAAACATGTTTAACGAATCATTTTCATAACTTGAAATGCAAATATAAATTGTAAACTTTAAAAACATATGTTGTCCATTGTTTACTGGTCATTTTCTGTGTGCTAAGGGCCGATTACTACAGGGCCATTACACCTGATGCTTCACAAGTAACGCAGGCCAGTTATTGCAATGGAAGTCGCCAGTAACACTGAACTGTTTTGCTGTGAGCCATCGGCCGCCATCATGGCAGCCTTGACCTCTAAGTTATTGAGTGCTGTGTCAGCTGCCATGGCGGTTGCCAGCCAAACCCATCTGTTCTCTGATTGGATTGTTAAATTTGTGATTGACATGACATTGGCCAATCAGATGAAAGGAAGAAAAATAGGGTCGAAATTCGTACTTGTAACTTGAAACTTGAGTGCAGAGTTTCACACGTATTTTTTAGCAAAGTCCGCACACAAATCTTTTTTACACACACAAATCCTGATTTACAAGTACAAAATATTTATGACCACAATTTGATCCCATACAGCTGATACTAGAAAGTAATATTAACTCTGTTATTCCCATCACTGGTTGTGAATAAAATCAAATCCATCCAGGAGTCTGGGAACCTCTTGCTGCTTCATCACAGTTTGAAGTTTTTTTCTATCTTTATTAGCAATTCAAACATTACAGAATTAAATGAGCAAAAGACAATGTCAGGGGGTTTCGTGTAATAACAATTAGACACAGGGTAGGGGTTGAATCACAAGATATTAAACAAGAAGCATAAGTTTACAGTTTTAATTGCTTTTATATTATGGGAACATTGTATAGTTTTAAAATATTGTCTGGTTTCATTTAAAAATCACTGAAAAAGCAGCTTTGTATTTAAAAAATGGATTTATGTATATGAAATTTCTTTCAAAAGTCTTTTTATTAGACAAAGGTTTCAATCCATGTATACAATAATACAAAATGCTTCAAAATTTCCTTCTTTTTCCCACCCTAACCATTAAACAACAAATAATTGGCAGCCTGCTGCCCAACTAAACCAAAAACACAGAACCTGGCCAAGGACAGAGGCCCACAGTTCATCCGTAATATGAAAGGTAAGGTCCTGTTCCCATTTAGATTTGATAGCAGCTGGAGGAAACATTGGAAATTAAATTGTACAAGGCTGATATTATGCCCCTTGAGGTTGGGTTGACCATTAAAAAATCGTCTACTGGATTGTGTGGAGGTATTTGGGGGAATTCTGCTGTCACAGTCTGCACGTAGTGTCTGGCCTGTAAGAAACAGAAAAACTGAGCTGCAGCTACGCCAAATTTGGTGGATATTTGAGAGAAACTTGCAAATTGTCCATCTTCATATAAGTGCAAAGGATTTTAGGCCCTTTCTAAGCCAGATATGAAAAGCATTATCTGCCATCGAGGGAACAAATGGGTGGTTTGCTGCAACTGGGCTTTGAAGTGAGAAAGCCTGGAGACACAGACTCTTCCTAAACTGAGACCAGATTCCAAGAGACTGCTGGAGAACTCCATTGTTACTGGGTAGAGGCAATGCCAAAGGGAGTGATGAACCTAGTCACAGGTAGGGAACTTTCCCACTTGAATATGACTCCATGGCAACCCAACCTGGTGGTGACGGTTTGAGATTGTAGTGTCTCCAATACAACAAACACCTGATATTGGCGGCCCAATAATAGTACTGGAAATTAGGGAGGCCTAAACCTCCAACCGGCTTGGGCCTTTGAAGATGTATATGAAATTTTCAAATAAAATTTGTTAGCCCCATTTGCAGAGTAATCAAAAAAAGCCAAACAATAATTTCCATAACAGTCAAATAGATAAAAGAAACAACTAAACTCTTGCCAGAAATGATTAGTACATAAGCAGGACCAGAAACATCCTCTCTTTCTGACATGAACAGTTAACATCAATGTGTTTTTTAAACATCGTACAAGAAAAGTTATGGTGGGGTAAAAACGACGAATGACTTTCAAATATATTTCCTTTACTTTGTTGGTAATGTCCAACTTTTCTTCCACTCCAGGTCTCGGTATAAATTATTCCAGTAAGCAACGTCACGGTTGTCTTTCGTGTTTTTGGCGGGGACACCGATCTGTTCAACAGAGGAAACCGCAGGATCCAGCGGCAGAGGGGTCAGAACACCCGCAGGGATGGCGTGAAACATTGTGGCATAGTCCTTTTGGTGGAACAGGAATTTTGAACTACAAGTCCCAGGGAGAGCGTCGCCTGTGTTTCGTCATCTAACGTCGACTTGTTCTGTTGACGTCGCGTGCGGCCGCCGGGAGAAGTTTGAAAATAAACGTGAAAGTTTTTTTCTCGTGAAACGTTGAGTGTCGGCGCGGTTCGAGCTGCTGCTGTGAGGCTGAGCTGTGAGAGTTTGTACCGAGGAGGGAGCGGAGCGCAGAGGAAGCTGCTCCTCAGGTGAGTGACGTGCGAAACTCAGAGAAGCTAGCTGTGTCCGACATGCGGCTGCCGCACAGCGCCGCTTCCAGTGCGCTCAGAGGGGCTTGGCGCCTTATCTCACCGCGGTGGGACCCGGAGGGAGGGACAGGGTGACGGGGGGAGGGCAGTCGGACAAAAATAAAATAAACAAAAAGATGCGAGTCGAGTTAGAGCGAGTTAGCAGAGTTTGCTAACTGCTAGCCGGGCTGAGCTTACCCTCTAACCCCTGAGCCCGGTATCCGTGCAGAGGCCACCTGTTGGTGCACAGGTGTTTCCAGCTGTCACAGCTGTGTTTGTGTGTGAAGAAGCCTCCCGTCATGCCTCAGCGCAGAGCGTCTCTGAGACGGCGGCCGGTGAGTTACAAAGCCTGCCGTTGTTGGTCGGACAGCAGCAGGTTGGACTGTGCTTACAGCGCTCAAAGTGCGGTTTGACCAACAACACGCATCGTAGCAAATATAACATCTCCGCTCACCTCTGGATTTTTCCGCAGAAAGAGGCTTTTTAAATGACCCGAGTGCCTCCTACGATATCAGTTTACATACACGTTTTGCTTGAAAAATAACATTTAAAAAACATTTGAAATGAAATTAAAAGCAGCAACTTCCTAACGGCTCTTTCAACACCTGTCTTTGAAGGTGTTGTACCTCAGTATTTGAACAAGCGCCGAGTGGATGTGATGACAGAAGAAGTTAGGAAGTTTGAAAAAGTCCTAAAAAAGTTAATTTTTACTTGTCTTTGTTATAATTTATATCAGACCTCTTCATAATTAAAAAGAAATGTCATAAAGATGCATGCTGGCTCATGGTCAGCACAATTAGGACTTAAAAAACAACTCAGGATTTTGCATACTCGTTAATCAGAAAAGGCATTAGCAGGTTTTTAAGTAAGTAAGGCTTATTTATATGCTGCTTCTCAAGTACAAAACTCACAAGTGCTTCACAATGCAGAACACATACAGCAGTTAATATGGTACGAAAACGAAATAAAGGCAAGCCTGCACAGGTGGGTATCAGCAGTGTCCACAGAGCTTATGTCCAATGGAAGCAAGTTCCACAACCACAAAACTGCGCTCTCCTTTTGTCTTTAGCTGGACCTTGGTGCAGCCTCCGAGCGTTAATCGTCTGACTTCAGACATTTAAACCACATGGATGGTTTTAGTAACTCACTGATATATGGAGGCTTCTGACCACGGAGGACACATCACCAGGATTTTAAACCGAACATTAAACTTTATGGGGAGCTGGTGTAAGGAAGACAGAATTAGTGACTTTTATTTCATGTGAACCAAACCAGGCCATAAACAGATATTATTCTAGTCTTTTCAATTAAATTAAATAGAATTTTGTATTTTTATCCACTCACACTTTCATCCATCCAGTAAAATCAGCAGGATTTTAATCAGTTTCTGTTGTTTGGGTTTAATTTAGTTTAAAGTCACATGCTTGTGGTTTTAATTAAATGTGATCCAGTTTTGCTCACTTGTTGAAGTCACACTCCACAGTTCCACTTTGAATCAATGCTATTAAGGCGTCTCATAGCATCGACAAACTGCTGGAGACACTCCTCAGAGATGTTGGTCCATGTTGACACGACGGCGTCACACGGCTGCTGCAGAGTTTTGTGACATGGTGCATTATCCTGCTGGAATCAGCCATCAGGAGATGGCACACTGTGGTCATAAGGGGATGCACATGATCAGCAACATTACTCAGATGGTGTTAAGAGAAGAAATGACCTCCATACCATTACAGCACCGGCCTGAAGTGTCCATGATGAATAAAACTGCACAAAAGTATTTTTCTCTTTAACTTTAGCTCCACATCTAATACAGCACTGAATGATCTGCCTCTTCCTCGCCTCCTCCTCTTCCTCTCTTCCAGGCAGCAATGTCTTCTGCGGACGAAGAGCCATCGGCCGCCATCGTGGCCGCCTTGACGTCTGCGTTATCGAGTGCCGTGTCAGCTGCCATGGCGGTTGCCATGGCTGTTGATTCAAAGGCGGATCTCTCCGCGTTGCTCGACGAATGGGAAGAAGCACAGAGAGGCCCCACAGAGCAGCTGGTGTCCGTCTTAAACAGGTTTTTTTTTTTTTAAGCTTTTAGCGACGCAGATGACGTGTGACGTCAGAGCCTCTCAGTCTGCCTGAGTCTGTGGGTCCATCTTGAGTAGAAACCCTGTCTCATCAGTGTGTTTTCTGCAGAATATCGGAGCTGATTGAGAAAGAGATGGGAGAGTATCACAAAGCAGACCCGGATCCGTTTGATGACCGTCATCCAGGTGAGTCCTGGACCCTCTGGCCTCTATGTTGCATGTTTTCCACACTCGGTTCCGTAAAATGATTTCAACAACCAATCATTCAAATTGTTCAGACTTTTGTGACTCGTGTGTAACGTTGCAGGACGGGCGGACCCTGACTGCATGCTGGGACAACTCCTGAAGATGCTCTTTATGAACGATGACTTCACTAATGCAGTAAGGGCTGCTGCTTGTTTTTGTCCTCTTGTAAACCAAATGATGGAGTGTGGTTCCAAGGGTGGGCCGTCAGCTATGGCAGCCTTATCAGGCTTCATGCTTTGAGTACAGAAGCTCCACCCAGCAGCCATTAAAGCCTTTAGCTGGTGCCAGGACCGTATGGTATTGAATCTTTATTTTGAACATGTTGAAATAGTATAACAACAACAACAACAGAGGGAAAATGAGACAAACAAACAAAGCAAAAGCACTTTGTCTTCCTGTTTATGCCCTGCTCATCAGAAATTCTTCATTACAGTTTGTTACATGTATTATTTATTTATTATTATTTTTTATAACTCTAGTAACACATCAAAACATATACACATTTACATATATATTGTCATGCGCTGGCTGTGTGGAGGTAGATGAGGACCCAAACGCAAGCTCACGGAGGCAGGAATGAACTCAAAACAGCTTTATTGCTGGAGAGAAAAACCATACAAACTAAACTGGAAACTATAACATATTATACGGAGAACCACACGGCCATGGATGAGGAAGAACGCGACACAGAACTGAGGGAGACGCGGACATAAATACAGAGGGTTAACGAGGGAAGTGGGAGCACACGGGGGAACACAGGTGACACAGATAATCGTAACGAGACAGGGCAGGAGTGAACGCAACACTGACGGGAGACTGTCAAAGTAAAACAGGAAGTACACAGAGGTGCAGACAGGAGGAGAGAGAGCACGGGTAGAGCAGGGACATGACGGGCTGGGGAAACATGGAATGAAACAGAAGGAGGGGAGACGAGGGCTCACAGATACACAGAGGGGCACACAGGGGGGAAATCAAGGAACAACTTAACAGAACAACCTAGAAACCAGGGCATAAATAAAGAACAAAACACACGAAAACTAAGAATACTGGGCCAACATGGCCCAGGATCATGACACACACACACATATACACATCATTATTGTGAAAGTAGTGGTGAGAACGCCTGATCAGAGCCCCGCCTCCTCCCTGTACTTTGCAAAAACTGTATTTTTGAACCGCTGTTTAAACTGAGGCATGCTGGGACATTGCTTCAGTTCTTCACTTTGTTCCACAGCTTCACGCCACACACACACGTGCAGAAAGTTTTCAGTGTTGTTTGATACGGGGGGGATTTTTAAATTTAGTTCCCTCTTCAAACTGCATCTCCGTTTTGTGTGTTGCTTTATACATAATTTGCGCTGTGAGAAAATGAACCAGATCTGTCATTTTAAACTGGGCATCAAGCAAATCTGCTTTAATAGACAAAGTCTTTGTTTATACAGCCCCATCACGTGTCCACAGTTTAGAAATGAGGCCAGTGAACGTTGTCTCGAGCAGGTAGCTGCACAGTTTGTGCTACACTGTAAGTTTGTTTTTGTGTGTTTCGCAGCTGCTGGACACGTACATAATGACCAGCAGGGAACACAGCCTCAACACAGCAGCCTGCCGCCTGCTTCAGAACATTTGCCCGGGCCTGGAGACGGCCGTCGTCTTCCAAGAGAAGGTAAACACTATTTAGACATAAATCACTGTTAGATTATCGAGCTGGTGTGTGCGTTCAAAAAACAAATTATGGACACGTCTATAAAGTGTCCAAAAAATATTTTACTATGAGGGATCACATGTTTGGGGGTGGTCCATGTGGAGTTAGAGGATTTGGGTTTTGTTAGTTTATACAGTTCTAATAAATGACAGTATATGGATGTGCATATCAAAACTGAAATCCACCTTAATAATGTGCATTTCTTTTCATGATGGTACATTTAAAAAAGTTTTTGCTGTGTAGATTAAAGAGGAAGTGATGGTTGTTCTGTAGGAAATATGGGAATAACTAATTTGAGTAATGATCACAGAGACTTTTATTAAAAGGTTTCCGACTCCTGTGAGCAGAATAAGCACTGGTTTCTGATAGGCTGTTCCTGTGCTTCGCTCACCTGTGCTCTCTGTGCAGGAGGGTCTGGCTGAAAGGTTGTTTGGCTGGGCTCGTGAAGCAGAGCGCCCGCTGTGTGTCTACGCCACGGGTCTGCTGGCCCGAGCCATGAGCAACCAGGAAGTGGCGGCCAACTACAGAGAAGAGAACGCTCAGCTGGTGGGTGGCAGTAATTAAAGACTGTATGTAAAAGATGGACGTGGCTGTCGTGACATGATCCACAGGGTTCTAGATTCCACATTTGGATCCCTTTTAGCATTTTGTAGTTTGGAAGTGACCATGTTTGGATGAGAGGATGGCGTGCTACGTTATCAGCTAATGTTGGTTAGTTTTGTTAATGTGCTGTGTGCATAGACCAGCAGCAAACATGTTATTAGTGCATCGAGTGTGCAGCGTCCTACGGTTAAAAGTCTGTTTCACCACAGACTTCATGCTTTATGGCTGTAATCTTTTATATACAGTCTTTGCGCTTGATTTTTAGAGTTTTTGCGTCAGCGTCATAAAATCTGAGTTTCCTCATCCTCCAGGTGGCCGTTATGATCAAGCGGTTGCACGAGCTGCAGTCTCAAGAGGCCACGAGTCACTTTAGTGCCACCCACACCTCAGAGAATCTACCTCAGGACTCTCAGGCTGAAACTGCACAAACCTCAGGCGTCACAACGGCCCAGCAAGACCCGATGGAGATGGAGGCGAGAAATGAAAGAGCCGGGGAGAGCAGCAGGACCACGTCCAACACCAAACCCACGTCTCTGCTCGGCTCAGCTCAGAAGAACGGCGGCCGCAGCAGCAGCTCTGCCCGACTGCTGCCAGGCTTCGTTTACCAAGTCGCTCCGGACTCTGCGTCCAGGGAGACGGAAGACATGCAGGGAGGAAGAGGTGGAGGAGGAGGGAAGAAATGGGCTATAAAGGAGAACGAGAGGAAGGCAAAGCAGAAACTGAACATTACCAACTCTTCGGACAGGAGTGGAGAGGACGCAGAGAGGACCGAGGCCAGCGAACAGCCGGCCAGCACCTCCTCATGGTCTGAGATGAGCTCCGTGATGATCGGCACCGACTTCCGCCTTTCACCGCTGAGCCCGGCCATGGAGCAGCGGCTCATCCTGCAGTATCTGACCCCGCTCGGAGATTACCAGGAGGTAGGCGTGCAAATCTGAAACTGTTTGGTGAATGCAAATAATTTTAATAAATTCACAACTGATGACCCTCCTTGTGTGCAGCTGCTGGCTGTCTTCATGCAGCTGGACACGCGGTCGCTGCTGATGAACTACATCGACCTCAGACAGACCAACAACGTCCAGCTCACCTTTGACGCCCTGCTGGTAAGGATGACGGCGTCCCTTTGAAAAAATTGATGTGGAGGGAATTTTATGAAATGCTGTGGATGATTTAGTGCTTTGATGCACTCTGAGTGAAGCGTTCGTACATGCGTGTATATCAGTGGTGCAACGGATCACGGTTGATCCGTAATCCGAACCGATCACACTCCACGGTTCGGTACACACGTGATCCGAAGATTTGAAAAAGAAGGAAAAAAAGTATGCGTATGGTGCGCGTGGTCAGTCTGTCAAGAGATAGCTATGGTCGGTGCTAGCGGTCCAAGTGCAGGAGCAGAGGAGTTTGCGGTATTTAAGCAGCCCTTTGCCTCCCAGTCCGACTGGGCTAAAGCTGTTACAGAAGCTACTGCGATGTTTAGCTGCAGACGGGAGGCCGTATTCTGTTGTGCAAAACAAGGGTTTAAACTGTGATGAACGTGCTTGAGCCACACTATGATATCTCGTTGCACGTCCACTTCAGTGACAAGATCGTTCCAGGCATGTATGAGTTATGGCTGAACTGTCCCAGGCATCTTCTGTTGCCCAACTACAAACGGTTGGAGCTCCAGGTCAACGGAAAGCTACGTGACCGTGACAGCTCGTTGTATCACAGCGGAGTGGTAGATACAAGCCCTGTACTGCACCTCAATTTGTTTTTATATAATTGCGTGGAATGAGTCTTGAGTTGAATGTTTTTAATAGGCAAAAAAATACTTAAAAAGTTCATAAGTAAATGTTAAAATTTTTTCTTTTTTTCTGATCCAAAAATTGATCCGATCCGTGACTTAAAACCATGAGATCTTTGATCCGTTGCACCACTATTATATATTCTACTCATATATCATGCTCAGAGAGAGCAAGTCCTTCCAGTGTGTCAGCATCTGTTTGGTCACTTGCTGTCAGATGATTGTAATTCAGTTAGTTTGTTCCACGTTCAGCATTGATACGTTTGTTACTACGTGTTTGAACAGCTGCCTTAAAGCAACATGTATGTTTGTGTGTTCTGATTGTGTTACAAGTTATTGTGACAGAACGTGGTGTATGTTTATTTTACTAATGTAACTTACTGAGGGGTTTTTAGTGATCTTACAAAAGCAGTAAATCTTTATATCGAGATGCTTTAATGAGCCTCAGCAGCTCAGATCACGTTTCGCCTTGTTTGTCAGTGCAGCCCCTCCCCGCTGAGTCCGAGCGTCTGTGTGTGAAAGATAATCCAGACCTCTGTGGGTGGCTCTCAGCCCCATCACCACAGTTTGTTTCATTTTTAATGTGATGAAACTGAGTAGAGATATTTTTTTCTTTTTTTTTAACAGTGTCGTGCATGGTCACATGGTCACATGTAGGGAGACGTGTTCCATCTCTCAGTTGTTTGTAGATCGTGGACACTGTTCAGTGCTTCCCGTGTAGATGTTTTGGAGGAACTAACAGGCTCTTCTGATAATGGACGGGTGTCAGATTAACTGAAAAGTTGATGAATTGATTCTCCTGTTTCAGCTCAATCGATCCGTCGTGTGAGTAGAGAAGCAGTAAAAGTGGGATTCATACGTCCGTGAGCTGATAAGTAATCATAGGTAATTGCTGCCTCTGGCGTTCAGTAATTCTTCACCAGAGAAAAAGGAAATTACAATTACATTAAAAGTAAATGTCTTATATTTAAATTTTAGCTGATGCAGAATCTCACGTAGGTGAAGCTGCGAGCCGTGAACGTTGCAGGGCTGATGTTGGAAGACTGCTGCATGTTTATTTACTCTTGTTTCAGTCGTAGTCGTGTGTGGTGGTGATGATTAATATTATTAATATTTTTGTCCATTTCTATGCCAGTTTAGGGATTGTTGATTAAAGCAAAGCAAACTGAAAAGGAGAACTTATTTTTATTTTTAGATACATTTTTATATGATTTCGTTTTGTTTTGAATGAGTAAATCTTATTTTTAAGATGAAATGAAATCATTTTCCCCTTGTCAATAAAAGTTTATCAGTAAACCCACTCACTGTGGTTCTTTTCACATCTACGTGAAACCTTTAAATCCTCCTCGTTATATTTGCAGCACCGTGTCATCTGATAAACTGATGTTCGCTGTTTGCAGCCTCACTGTGTCGTTGCTCTCTCGTCAGTATCTCGCCTCGCTGCTCCTCCATAAGAAGTTTGCTGCAGAGTTTATCGCTCACGGAGGAGTGCAGAAACTCCTGGAGATCCCGAGGCCTTCAATGGCAGCGACCGGAGTTTCTCTCTGCCTCTACTACCTGGCGTATAACCAAGACGCCATGGAGAGGGTAAAGCTACAACACTCTTCTTATTGTGTGCAGGATTATTACAGCAACTGTAGCTCAGTCATGGTGAACACTGTCCCGCGTTTGCAGGTGTGCACGCTGCCCGACGGCGTGCTGTCCGACACGGTGTCCTACGCGCTGTGGCTGCTGGAGTCGTCGCACGCGTCGGGCGTCTGCCACGCCACCATGTTTTTCTCCATCTCCTTTTCATTCCGAGCGGTGCTGCAGCTGTTCGACCAGCAGGACGGCCTCCGGAGGCTCGTCAACCTGGTCAGCCGTGAATCTTTACTCTTAAACTATTTAAACTAATTTCAGAAGTAACTATTTCTTTCGATCGGACACTTTTAGCATCGTCTCCTCTGCCTGTAGATCAGCACTCTGGAGATCCTGAACGTGGGGAGCGAGCTGTCCCGGCTGAGTGATGACCAGGTGTTCTCCAGCAGGCAGACAGCCAAACACACCTGCATGGCCCTGCGCAGGTGAAGCGATGGGTGGAGACACAAACACAAAAATTCTTATCTGACACAGCAGCCATGTTTTATTTAGATATTTGTACATATATAATGTATTTCTTTATTGTGTTGTCGGGTAGAAGTAAAGAAATACTCTTCACAGTCTGAACATGCAGGCAGTTCCTCTCTGCTTGTGTGAAAGTTTGGAAACACACTCATTGATTATCGATTACTTTGTGAAGGTACTTTGAGGCTCACCTCGCCGTGAAGACCGAGCAGGTGAAGCAGTCCCTGCACGCGTCGGACGGCGGTATCGTCATTCCCCAGCAGCCGTTTTACAAGGTACTCGATGGAGTTTGTGAGTCGTTGCTGTGCTTTTTTATTTAAACCACAACAACAGATTTCCCTTCTTGTCAGTGAAGATGAAATGCTGACGAGCCTCCTGCTTTTGTTGGTGAATCTCTGTGTCGTTTGCTCAGATTTCATTTTGATCTGAAACGTTGTGTTTTATAGTTCTGTGATCATCATGTGACTCGCTGCCTTTCTTAGCCTGGTTGTGTGTTTGTAAGAGAAGGACTGCCTTATAACGCAACTCTTAATCACATTTGTGATCTGGATTTAGATATGTGGATTTTAACATTATAATGTGGCTGTGAGCAGATGAGCTGTTTCATGCTCACCTGTAAGTAGTAGTGATGCTTCAAAATACGTAAAATGATAACCTCAGAGAAGCTGTTTGTTTGCTCTAAATGACAATTTAAATGTACAATGTTTATGATATAAATGCAAGGTGTTCAAACACTGAGCACAGACTGAATATAAAAGATGGACGTAGCAGCCGTGACATTTAATACGAGTCTTGGCTTCATATACAACTCATGAAAGTCTGCGGCTTCCTGCTTTCAGGCCTATTCGTACACCAGAGAGCAGATTATTGAGATGATGGAGTTTCTCATCGAGTGCGGGCCTCCTCAGCTGCACTGGGAGCCGGTCGAGGTCTTCTACAAGTTGGCCTGTGTCCCCTTAATGCTGCAGCTCATATCTACAGCCTGCGACTGGAGGACTTACTTTGGCAGGTAACCCTGCTCACACACATACCTGCACGCTGTGAGCACTCGGTGGGAGTTTTTATGACACAGAAAGGAGTCGGTGTAAAAGTAGCTTTGCTTGCTTTCTGTTTCTGTGTTGCTCGTCTTTGTACGCAGCACTGATGTGTAACTGGAGTCTTTTTCATGTTTTTTTCACCAGGAGCGACACTGTGCGGTACGCTTTGGACATCCTCTCCATCCTGACGGTGGTTCCTAAAGTCCAGCTGGTCCTGGCAGAAACCGTAGAAGTTCAGGATGAAGCCAGGTCCCCCGTTTCCACTGTGGGTCAGTAAATCTGATCGTTTTCTCCTCTAGTGCTGCTAAAACTGTTCTGATTGTTTCCAGCTCCATGTAACATTGAATGATTCAGGATTTGAAATAATCCTTATGAATCTTACACACAATCCAACTGTCTTCTGATTGGTTGCCACTCTCAAACAGAAAGCTTGGACAGAGGGTGGGTGGGGCCTCTGTGCTCACAGCTGATCGTTTTAAGGATGTCCTCCTGCTCACGGGCAACATGCAGATCCAAGAGTAGATAAAACTGGGCGCTCGGAGCAGCCTGGCTTACTCGATCTCTCAACCTTAAAATTATTAACATTCATAAACATTCATGTGACAGTAAATGAGGAAAAGCACAAAGGGTCCACTGTAACTGAGAGATGTTGTTAACCTTTGGGTGTTCTGCGCGTGACCGTCTCTCACCTCTGCTTCAGGTATGAGCATCATTCTGGGTGTGGCAGAGGGCGAGGTGTTTGTCAACGATGCTGAGATCCAGAAGTCTGCACTGCAAGTAAGGAGAAGCTCTAAATATCTTAATGAGACATTCTCCCGACTTTGATGACCTCCAGAAAAAGGGTTTGCCCAGAAATGTGCAGAGTCTGTGCAATCAGAATGAGAAGATTGCAGGTTAACAGCACATGAGCGCACATTCATGAAGGATCAGCACGTTATGACTTATTCAGAGCAGGCTGTGAGGTCTCAGACGTCCCTCCTTAGAAACAAACTTTAAAGGCGCATTTGCAGAGATCGGCTCACGAATCTGAATGTTTAAACTATTTTATCAGATAAAACTGTTTTAGATGCAGCATTTGTGCAGCAAATGATGAAAATTTGTCTGTCGTTTCCTCTCTAAAATCGTCGCAGGTGATAATAAACTGCGTGTGCGCCCCTGACCAGAGCCTGAACTCTGTGGGGGCTTTTGCGGTTACCCCTCTCAAGCCATTACTCCATCCCCAGCAGCCCCCCACCCCTCACAACAGGGTGTTGGCCCACATGTGGCAGGTGGTGCAGAACAACAATGGGATAAAGGTAAGAGCAGCAGACGAGCAGTGGGAATTTTCCCGGTTTGATCCTTTTGGGGTATCTGGGGTAAAAATCTGCCCCGCTGTGGTGACCCCTGTTGTAAATAAGAGATCGCCTGAAAGCGAAATGCTTTTCGTGTTCCTCGTGTCGTCTCCAGGTGCTGCTGTCCCTGCTGTCAGTGAAGATGCCCATCACGGACGCCGACCTGATCCGCGCTCTCGCCTGCAAAGCTCTGGTCGGACTCTCTCGCAGCTCCGCCATCAGACAGATCATCAGCAAGCTGCCGCTCTTCACCAGGAGCCACATTCAGCAGGTGCTCACAGGTGTATCTGAGTGAAAGACCTTTTAATGCTTTTGTGGCAAAAAACAGACTGAAGTTTAGGGTGTCCGGACAGTGGTGACGAAGCCGCTGTATAAACTTGGATCTTTCCTCGCCTCGCTGTGCCCAGAAATCAGTTTGCATCCATCTGCAAACGGTCATCTTCTGAAAGGCTTCCCTGCCACCTTTTCATACGCACTTAAAGTTGCACACTGTGGCTAACTGCAGCTTATAATATAAAATATTAAAGCTATTGTTAGAAATCTTCATTTCATGGCTCGGACTCACAGTAAGTTATTTTATTGAACAGATGTCAACAACAGCAGAGCTTTACTAACTGTAGCTCACAAGTTAATAAACGATTACTTTACTATTACTAAAGGCTTTTCTGCAGGAAGTGAGGGTGTTAGCAGCGTTCAGTCCTTCCACAGCTGCTCGCTGGCCTGCAACACGCTGCCCTCTTTATAGAAACGTGGGCGGTAATTGGTGTCAGCAGCAGCATTATAACAAAGCAGACAGGCATGCAAAGCATAATGAGGCCCAAGTACAATTTAAATATTGGTGTATTTATGTTTTTTAAACTCTGTGGCCAGAAAATTTGAATCTTTTGAAACTGGAGAGAGAAAAAAATCGATTTGCATGTATGAGTCATTTCTGCTTCATCCGGCAATTTCATGTCGCTTATTCAGGTTTTTCAGGAAACTGATGACGTAGACGCCTCAAAAACTACACGATACATGAAGGTTTAACAGACTAGTGTGGTGCAGTTATAGTAATGCTGCAGTTGGAGGCAGGGTGGAGGATTTCCTCCGGCTCTCGTCGTGTTCATGCTCTGTTTTCTGTCTCCAGCTGATGAAGGAGCCCGTGCTGCAGGACAAACGAAGCGAGCACGTCCGCTTCTGCCGCTTCGCCGCCGAGCTGACCGAGCGGGTGTCTGGCAAACCTCTTCTCATGGGCACGGACGTGTCGTTGGCTCGCCTGCAGAGGGCCAACGTGGTCGCCCAATCGCGCATCACATTTTCCGAGAGGGAGCTCCTCGTCCTGATCAGGAACCACCTCGTGGCCAAAGGACTTCAGGACACGGCAAACACGCTGGTCAAGGAGGCCAATTTACCCGCAGCGACCCTCTGTCCAAACCCCTCCCCTTCCTGCGTCACCCCCCCGCCCTCTGCCTCAGTGGTACCCAGGACTTGCAGGTTAGCGGGTGGGATCGCAGCGCGTATCGCCAGCCATGTTGGAGCCTCTCCCATGTCCTCGGGTGCTTCTGTTTCTCCTTGCCCCTCTTCTTCTCGACCCCTGGCACCTCCTCACCCTTCGTGCTCCTCTGCATCTACCTCTGCCCACCCCACTCCTCCTCCCCCTCCTCTTCCTCATCCTTCACCTCAGGGACAGGGCCCATATCCACTTGGCCGGATTTTGTTTTCACGGGAGCGTCCGGTGGCCCCGTGCAGCTCAGGGAAAAAGCTCCGTGCACTGAAACAGAAGTCGGATCACGGTGCTTTCATACAGGTCAGGGTTCGATCGGTCACCAGTATCATCGCCGTGCTCGCACACAGACACGGCCTAAGCTCAGCTACTCTTTCTTTCCCTCTCTGTCAGACTCCAGCAATGAAGAAGCAGTTGGAACGCCACCTTCCTTCCCCTCCAACGCTCGACAGCATCATCACCGAGTACCTGAGGGAACAACACGCCCGCTGCCCCAACCCGGTCACCACATGCCCCCCTTTCTCTCTTTTCACGCCCCACCGCTGCCCGGAGCCCAAGCAGAGACGACAAGCCTCTCCCAACTTCACCGCCCGCCTGGGTGCCAGGGTGCTGTACCCCAAATACGGAGGTGTGGACCGAGCGTGTCTGGATAGACACCTGATCTTTAGCAGGTAAAGAACAGACTCACCTGTGCAGCAAAAACGGTTATTTAGCTTATTTTTGGCTGTTTAAAACGGACCTCTGCTTCTCCACCGCTCTGCCTGTTTTCCCTTCGTCGAGGTTTCGTCCAATGTCGGTGTTCCACGAGGGCGACGGAGACGAGAGCGGCTTCACCTGCTGTGCCTTCTCAGCCTGCGAGCGTTTCCTGATGCTGGGAACCTGCTCCGGCCACCTCAAGTTCTACAACGTCCTCTCGGGAGAGGAGGCGGCCAACTACACCTGCCACACGTCCGCCATCACACACCTCGAGCCCTCCAGGGTATCTGCACAAGCATTTAAACACACCTGTTGTTATCCTGCACAACGTTTCCCAAACATTTGCATATTTCATGCGTTTTTTTTATCTGAGGCTACGTCCTCGACCGGGTCAGGGACAAATCTGCACTGAGTATATTTGAGTTTCTGATGTAAGAAGACGTCTGGTGGTGTGGATTTGTTTTCTTCTATAAGCTCAGCTGATCTGCAGGCACTGAGGCGACTGCCTGAGCTGACGTTATGCTCAGCTTTGATATGAATAGCGGCTGCAGCCTCAGCTCTTTTTGTGCCGTTGTTAGAAAGTAACCGTTTGTGCTTCTTAGGATGGGAAACTGCTGCTCACCTCTGCTTCCTGGAGCGTCCCTCTGTCGGCTCTGTGGAGCATGGATGGAGTCTTCATCAAAAAGTAAAACCGCCACACCCTCACGCTTCACTTTTAATTTTACACACCTGTGTATGCACTGCATAGACACCCTGAGGTGTGGACTGTGGTCTTCGTGGTGTCGATGTGTCTTTTTCCCCTTCAGAAACTCCTTTGCAGACGATCACTACGTGGAGTTCAGTAAACTCTCTCAGGACCGAGTCATCGGCACCAAAGACCAAGTCGCAAACGTAGGTCGCCCAAAATGTTCTGCTCTGCCTCCTCTCATCATAACAGCAGGAAGCAGAGTTGATGTTGATAAAACTGGAATCCCTTAAATTAAAAATCTTCATTTGCATTTAAACTACTGACAGCAGGAAACCGTAGATTTGGAGTTCATTTGATTCTCATCGTTTGTCTTCGTGTCCTGAAGATCTACGACATCCAGACGGGTCAGAAGACGCTGACCCTGAATGACCCCGGCCTGGCCAACAACTACAAGAGGAACTGTGCCACCTTCAGCCCCACTGACGACCTGGTGCTAAACGACGGCGTGCTGTGGGACGTGCGGGCGTCGCGGGCCATCCACAAGTTCGACAAGTTCAACATGAACATCAGCGGGGTCTTCCACCCCAACGGCCTGGAAGTCATCATCAACACGGAGATCGTATCCTCTGATGCTGCCAGGGGCCGTCTTTTCTGTCCTTTTCTTTCCTTTACTGCAAAAAATATAGTTAAAATGAAATGGGTCATTAAAAAACGTTCTGGGCCCAGTTAATGGCATGTGTATGCAAAGGAGCTGTTCAGTGCTGAGCCCTGCATGTTTCTGGTCTTCATTAATGCTGCTGGTTTAATGAAGCAGGAGAATCTGCTGCCCTCATTATTGAAGTGAACTTGCTGCGTTTCACCTGAGCAGGTGCATTTTTACAAATTCGGCCTCGTCCAATTTACCCTGCTTAAAAAAGACATGGCCTTTAATATTTTTAATGCATATTACCTGATGAACCATAATGTCAGTTTGGGTCTTACAGTCTCCAAAACTATAGTCAAAGTTTAAGATCAGATTATTGATCTCAGCTGTAATAACGACGCAACAAAGCGAGCTGCACGTGTTTCTGCGTCGCCCCCCGTTGTGTCGTAGTCGTGGGCCTTGACAGCAGGTGTCAGTGGGACCTGAGGACCTTCCACCTGCTGCACACCGTCCCAGCCCTGGACCAGTGCAGGGTGGTCTTCAACAGCAACGCCACCATCATGTACGGAGGTACGAGCTCATGTGTCCGAGTCATTACGAGCACAGCGAGGGGCCGAATCACCGCTCTGACGTACGATGTTTTTCCCTCCTCCTGCTCTCGCACACAGCTATGCTCCAGGCCGACGATGAGGATGACGCGATGGATCAGCAGATGAAGGGTCCCTTCGGCTCGTCCTTTAGAACCTTCGATGCTACGGACTACAAGCCCATCAGTAAGGCTTCACTTCCTCTCACTGTTGGTCAAACACAGTTTATATACTGGGGCTGGGGATCGTCACTGATTTCTAGAATTGATTTGATTCCGATTCACAAGGTCCCGAATCGATTCGATTTGATTTGAATCGGGGAAATTTTGTTATGATTCAGATCATGCATCAGGACATTTCCATATTTTTATATCTATAAAAAGGAAGCTGACACTTGTGAGACTTTATCAAAGGTGTGAGCATCACAGCAGAGGCCTTTGTGTCAAAGTAGCTGAGGATGAAACAGAAAAACATGAAGGTGATTTTCCTGGTCTGGATTTTATAAAAATATTCTGCAGTCGATCAAAAACGAAAGAAAACCATTAATCAGCATCTGAACATTACCTGATGCTGCTGACGTGAAGCAGAGCAAAGTTACAGCGGTTTGATTAGAGACGCAGCGTTTTGCAGTTTTGCATAAATTTAAAATGTTTAAAATTGTCCAGAAGCCTGTTGAACAGCAGAAATGAAGTTTTCTCTTTGGAAGTAAGTAAAAGGAATAAAACAGCGATCGACTGCGCTGTAAACAATGGTAGACTTGTGATAGTAAGCAAATAATGCAGAAAACAGATTTTTAGACAGGAAACTGTTGTTGAAGTACAGAGAGAGAGAGAGAGCTGTGCATGAAGTGTGATCAGCAAAAGTCAGAGTGAGTTCATGACGATGTTTATGTGAAGCGTAGTTTGGATCTTCTTTTGCTGCTGGTTCAGTCAATATTGTTTGGAGAGAGATCAAACCTGCAGCTTCAGAATCAGCACAAAGACGTAAACACAAAGCTCGACCCGCCGAAACATCAGGATCAGCGAGCTGTCGGCTTTCAGCCCCGACCGTGAGAAAGGCGACATCTCACTGATTCTGATGCGTCGGCGTGTCCGCGCTTTGTGTTCACGTCTTTGTGCAGAATCCGTGTTCCTGCTCTCATTTACTGTTTTAGCTGTTTGGTGGTTGTTGAAACTTTGTGAGGTTTAACCTGAGATTCTGGCGTTTCGGGCAAAATAAATTTATAATAAAAAATCGAATCAGGATTTTAATAATTCGATATCACGCTATCCAAGCCAGAATCGGTTTTAATCGATAAATCGATTATCAAAACCCGCCCCTAATATATACATATGTGTTTGATTTTATTTTAAAGGTCAGGTTTGTGCTGATCTGCCAGGCTTAGCTGCTCCTCCTGCTTTTACGAGCCGAGGTTCGAAGAGCTCGAGCTTCATGATGTTTTTGTTTTTCAGCCACTGTGGACGTGAAGAGGAACATCTTCGACCTGTGTACAGACACCAAGGACTGCTACCTGGCTGTCATTGAGGTACTTGAGCATCCGTGCTATCAGAGGGTTTATTGTTGTTTCCATTACAGCCCATGTGACCCTGTAAGGCCGCAGACACGCTAACGTGATGCGTTTACTCTGCAGAACCAGGACGCGGTGGGCTTGGACACGGTGTGTCGTCTGTACGAGGTGGGACGACAGAAACTCGCCGAGGAGGGAGACGACGACGATCAGGTGAGCGTTTGCTGAGCAGCTTTGTTTTCTTTTGTCTGCGATGACCCGACCTTCACGTGGAGGCTCATCTCTGACGACAGCTGGGTCTCTAGAGCAGCTGCTTTCAGGGAAAGAGTCCACGGTGTCCCCGTCACTGTGACCACAGTCTTTTATTTTTAATTGAAGTCTTGTGCGACTGCTCAGGGAGCGGACCTGAAGTGGAGATGAGCTTAAGCCGAGCAGTTTTATCCAAAAGCTTCTTCTTCTCTTACTTTTGATGCTTCTTTGTCTGCCGTTTCTTCTTCTTCTGCTTTTTCTGCTCTTTCATTTAATTATTATTATCTGTGAAACTTGTTTTACTGAGAAAACTTCCTTTCGTTGCTGTCGTCGTCGTGATTGAGTTCATTTTTTTAAAATTTATTTTGTGCTCTTCCAGGATGACGATCAGGACGATGACGATTCCTCTGACTCCGATGACGATGATGATGACGACGACGACGATGACAACGACGACTTGGACACAGACCCGCTCATAGAGGAGCTGGCCAATAACAACGAGGCAGAGAATGAGGAACAAGCCGACTCGCCCAGAGACGAAGAGGTACCCGACCCCCTAAATCCATCGTCCAATCAGCTTCTTTTATTTTTCACTTTTCTGTGAAAGGATTGATGAAGACAACACTTTGAAATGATAGTTTACTGAATATATAAATGTCTTGTTTTGTTTAACTTTATTTTCTTATAGTAAATATGATTTATAGAAGAACTTGTTGTTCATATTAGTAAAATTTACTTGTTACTCAGGTTCTTTGTTTATGGATGATTTATTCTGAGCTCACTCGGTGTTGTCACCATGACGACTAATATCTAAAATAATAGCAGTTACATTAAAACAATAATGCTTCTTTAGCTTCTTTCACATATTCATGGAAACTCAAATTAACAGAGACATTGAACGCACCTCACGCTAGGGCTGCTCAATTAATCGAATTTTAATCACGATTACGATCTGGGCTTTCAACGATCATTAAAAATGACTGAGCCGATTATTAGCCCCTCCCTCATTTATCCGCGACCCCTTAAAGGCCGGTCCGTGAAAATATTGTCGGGCATAAACCGGTCCGTGGCGCAAAAAGGTTGGAGACCGCTGATTAAGAGGACCCGAGGGAAGCTCGGAAAGCTAAGCAGAAGTTATTTGGAGAGGAGAGTGACTGCTGTTGGTTGAAAAGAGAGGTAAAAAAACTTCAGTGGTGTTGCACACTATGTTATATTATTTTTTAAAGTCATTGTTAACCCTTTAAAGCCGGTCAGAGCAGCACGCTCAGTTTTGTGTAACTATTTTTGTAGAACCTGAACCGTGTAAGCTAGCGCAATAACTTTTTTTGCATATGAAACCGGAGGAGTTGTACTTACATCTCATACCATCAGCTTGTCCTCGGTCACGGTTTCCTTCCACATAAAGCTTTGCAAAAATTGCATAAAAAGCGCTTGCAGGAACAAAAACATAATATTCCAGAAACACGCTTTGCCGATCCGATCAGCTGTTCGTAACACTTCCCACATTGAAAAAGACGTCAGCGCGAACTGTCGCATGTCCGCCATTTCCTGGCCGAAACCGGAAGTGACGTCATTTTCGCGGAAAATGTCGTTTTTTACTTGTAGGCCTTAAAAGCCTATACTGGTGTTTTTATAAGTCATGTTTGACTTTTCTGAATAGTTTCTGTGATGCTTAGAACTCGAATTGCGCTGCTGGAAATAGTTTATTTTGATGCACATGCTGTTTTCTTTGCAAATTTGCATCATAGGATTGTTTTTTCGTTTTTCCTGCAGTATATAAAAATTGGTGTATCTCCAAAATAAAACTATGATAACACTCAAAATAAATTTCCTGTTGTTGTAAATTATTTTTTGCAACTTTTTTGTATTTAAAGTTTTGAGGGATAAACCTCTTAAATTTCTCCAAGTAGAAATATATGTAAACAAACTAAACAAAAACGAATGTCAATTTTTTTGTAGCTTATTGCACTTTTTTGCAATTAATGTAGTTACTATGGACTTAATGCATACATATTATTAAAATATGGGCTATAACAGTTATTTAGCAAATTGAAATGCTCCCACAAATGGCACTACAACATGTAAAAAAATAATATAAGCTCTGGCGGACTTGGTTCTATAGTAGGTCTTAAAGGGTTAAATAAATATCGTCAAATAATCGAGATCTCAATTTCAGTGAAAATAATCGTGATTATCATTTTTTGCCATAATCGAGCAGCCCTACCTCACGCCTGTTGTAGTCAGATGGGAGAGAGCGTTCTTCGAGGCTGCGCTTCATCTCTCACAGTGGATTTAACGCAACCACAACACTGCGACGTGTGTTCTTTATAAACTTGAGTCCAGCTTGAAGGCGGTGCCACTAAAAACAGTCCGTGCTGGACGTTACTTCCAAACTGAAGTGATGTGACTGCTTCCCTCGCGTTAGAGGAGAAAAATCAGTTTGAGTGTTTAAAAAAAGTTCTTTGTTTTTCAGTTTTAGGTTTCACGTCTTCTCTGGTCCTCACAGTTCAGACTGCACTGGGGAGACTGATCTTTTTTTCCTTTCACGCTCAGATTGCTGATCTTCTGGCTGGCGACAGCGATGATGACAATGACAGCAACGACAACAACGACTCGGAAGACTGGGAGAGCGTCAATGATGGCTCTGAGCCGTTCGACGCTGACGGATCAGAATGTGAGTGATAATCCAGGTTTGTTTGCTTAAGTCTGTTTTACCTTCGAGGTTTTTACAAACTCACATCCGGGCGCCGAGGACGCCGAATCTGCAAAAACTGCCTGCATAAGTACAGTTCAGAATATAATATTGTTAAAAATGAGAGAGAACGGCACTGCACGTTCTGGGTTTAACACGGACAGAATGTTAATGTCTGGAGAGCATCACACCGAAACTGGATGAAAAAACCCGAGCTTTATTCCTTCATTTTTGTTCTTTGTAATGAGGCCGTTGATTTGAAGTGAACCGTGTGTGTGTGTGTGTGTGTGTGTGTGTGTGTGTGTGTGTGTGTGTGTGTGTGTGTGTTGCAGTTCTCTCTGGAGCGTCCGATGACGACTTGATCCAGTCCATCCGTGACCTCCATGACCGATGGTTCTCCTGACCTCAGCGTTCTCATTCGTACCTGTTTAAATGCTCGTTTCTCTTTTAAGCAGGCAGGTTGACTGTGAACACGCTCGTATGCAAATCAAATTTCTGCAATATTCTGTTTCTCTAATATATATTTTTACATTTGATGACGTCATTGAGAGATGACGAATAAATATTTCCCAGAGTTTGTGGGGCCTCAGATATGCAGACTTGGTTTTCTTCCTCTTGGTTAAATATTGAGTTTGAAATTTTGGATTCTTTTTGGTATTTTTACCTGCTGTGAAACATCTTTTTCTCCTCATTATTGATCAGCACCAGCTTTGTCTGAACTACAAAACGAGACAGAAACACAAGCTGTAGTTTTTCAAGTCCTTTCAACTCTGAAGCAGTGAGCAGTCTTTACATTTTATTTGAGCTTAATATTCATATAAAGCAGTTATTGACGTAAAAGAAAAAGAAAGAAAAAATTATTTTATATACACAGTGTTGAGGTTGTTTTCTACAGATTTAAAGACTGGATGTTTTTAACTGGATGGATTTAGGCCAGCCTTCTTCTTATTGGCTGCTCCTGTCAAACAGATGGGTTGAACAGCAGGTGGGCGGGGCTTCTGTTCTCACAGGACTGTGTGCTCGAGCAGTACTGAAAGGCACTTCGTGTGTCAGGGTTCAGTTTGATTGTCCTGGTAAAAAGTAACTGCAGAGTTGGAGGACCGAGGAAGCAGCAGAGACAGACAGGAGCAACGACCAGCAGCTTGTACTGGACCAGCAGGAAAAGCCTGGTTTAAAGAGGGTTGTCGAGGATTCCTAGTCCCTTAAGTTTGGATCTCACTGAAGAGCGGAGCAGTGAGAAGCCGGGAGGGGAAAACAGAGGCCTGAAGATTTGGGGTAAGAGCCTCCCGATGGCTCTGGGTCAAAGAGAAGGACAATTGCTGGAAGCTGAGGCGAGAGCGGCCACCACAGCTGACCAGCCAACTTCAGGTGCTGTGGTTGAAGTTGAATCTGTATGATGGTTGGAGGAAAGCACCTCAGAGGATTTAATTCCCACACAAATGATCTCTAAAGGTGGTTGAAGCGTTGGAGGTGAATCCCGGTGAGGTTTAAGTCATTGCTGATGTGGAGGAATGAGCCCAACCTTTGGAGGGAACAGAAGGATTGCTGATGTGTGTCTATTGAAAACATCACTTTCCTGACAGGTTACAGGTGAGGATCATGTAGACCTCACACAGTTCATTAGAGTATAATTTAGATAATAACTTCCTCTACAGTCTTACTTTCATAGATCTTGAGATACTTCAGTAGTTAAAGGGCAGCAGAAACATCTGTAGGCACTTTTTCACTGTTCTCTGCCAACCACAGCAGCAGGTCATAAATCGAGTCACAGCAGCTGTTTCAGGCACAAACCAGAGCACGCTTTCTGCTCGGTGTTCAGGAGTGGACGAGTTAGGAATCCAGACGTGGTCGGGCACATGAAATAAAGCCTGCTGGCTGCAGACGCACAGAGTACACGCCCACCAAGCTCTTTATTTTCAAATCACATGACTAATCTTTTAAATTAATCTTTCTTTGTTTGAACATGCAGCGAGACTTTTAAAAAAAGATTTTCCAAGTTCGAGTGATGCTAAACAATCACCTGTTGATGAGGGAGAGATGCTGTGGTTTCTGCAGAGCCGTGAGTCCAGACGAGCGTTTCTCCTCGGCTGTGTTACTTTCAGGTCTCTGTGGACAGCAGCGTGTTGAAGTGAGTTCTTATTCGTGGGGAAACGTCGCTCGCTGTCAGTCTCCTCTCTCCGTCCTGTTTCCTCCTCTTCTCAGTTTCATCTGTTCCTCCTTTTTTCCCGGCAGCGAGCTGACCCTGCCTGCGCCGACGCCTCCAGCATTCTGATTTGTTCTCTGAATGTTTTAAATCCTTTCATTCCGATCTTGAATGTGACATTGTGCATATATTGCCGGTGGGCTGTGGAACAAATAGTTGAATCATAAAGAGTCGAGCGTGGTCATCAGAGACAGAAAAACATGAAAGAGATGCAGGACTCAGGAAAACTGCTACAGCACTAGACGGTGAGGAATCCCATTCACAGGGCAGCTTTCTTTCAGTTAACGGATCATTTTTACTCCCACAGTATGTTTTGATAGTTTGTATAACCGGTGTGCCTTCTGTGGGAACATTATTATTCCTGCCAGACACACAGAGGTTGAGTGGAAACCATGGAGGGGGTGATATCAGGATATTTCATCTCCGAGTCTGAAAACTACAAATGTGAGCCTCTGTTTCTCTGGATTGGAAGAGCTGTCACGTCGTGAACACTTACGGGGACACATTAAGCTAATGGGTTCGTCTCGCTGGAGTCCACACGTGGAAATTAAATCTTCATTTTAAATATTTTTTGCATCCCATTCTCGTCCACAGGTGTAAAGTGTGGCAGCAAACAGAAATAATGTTGCCATGGATGCGCTGGGTTTAGTTGGGCTGCAACTTCTGTTTTTAACTTTTTATTGTTCATATTCTGTAAATATAAGTACGCTGAAAATACCGCCTACAGCTCTGCTTAGTTTGAGTCTGTGTGTACCACAAATTACTTTGAAACTGAAGAAAACCTTAAACCCTGATTCTCAGTGCAGCTTCTGAGTGCTTTAGTAGACGTCATCAGTCACTCTGTCCTCTGGTCATTTAAATTATCACCTCCTTTTAGCCACCAAGTTTACAAAAATTAGCCTAAATTTAATGCAAAATCCCCCAATTTGGAAACCTGAAGGTGTTGGTTAATACTGGCAGGTCCAGCTTGTTCTCTGTGAGCTTCAGACTGCATTATATCTGTAAGATACACCAAGACATAAAGATATTTATTGAAATCATAATATTTGACTAATTTTTTTCTAATCATGTGCTCTATTCAATTCGATTTAAATTTGGAAGTCGATTATCACAACAACAGTCGCCTCAAGGTGCTTTATATTGTGCAGTAGACCCTACAATAATAGATACAGAGAAAAACCCAACAATCATATGACCCCCTATGATCAAGCACTTTGGTGACAGTGGGAAGGAAAAACTCCCTTTTAACAGGAAGAAACCTCCGGCTCGGTGAGGGGAGGAAGACAAAAGACACGCTGTGGTAGAGAGGTAATTTTAAATGCAGAATTTCAACAAACATCAGCAAACACACAAACTGTTTGTGTGTTTGTCTCACAGTGTGTTGCAGCTAAAACTCCAGCTGCTTATTTCACCGGGAGAGAAAAGACAGAGAGCTAAGTTCACTCAGAGATGGAGAAAGATAAGAAAGACAGGAGAGGAGAGGAAGAAGAGAGCTTAGATTTAAAAGGAAGGGCTGCTCATTTAAAGCTCATATGTAAGTCCCCATGTTTTTAAATCTGTGCATGTGATATGTTTTTCATACTGTGAAACCTGCTGTAAATCAAACTGAGGCAGTTTTTTAAAGGCTGCATGAGAATCTGCAGGATAAACAGCTTAGTTTGCTGCACTGTGATGGATTTGCAGTAAAGAACAGTGTGTGACTGGTGCACAGTGGCTGTGCTTCATGCTCACAGCTTATAGCAGAGATTCATATGAATGTTAGCTGATGATGCTGATATTCATTCACTGAATCTCACCTTCATACCAACTTTATAGTATCTAATGTAAAGACAGCATCAACAGTGTACTGTCAGTGCAGAGGATGGGCATCAGCCAGGACAACTCATAAAACATCTGCTCACATCTGGCTGAATTCAGGCATGTACACCCACAAAAGCAGCAGGTCAGCTGATCACAGCCTGTACACTAAGAACATCTACTGGAGCTCTCAGTAGAAGTTATTGTGAGTTATGATTGTTTTCCCCACACTGAGCCATTACAACCAGTTTAGTGTCCCCCCACCGGCTGCATCCACGTTAGCCCCTGACTGCTCACATTTTCCTGTTCAGAGGCAAAGTCACCCTCTACATTCTCTGCTCATGAGATTCAAGATGAGAATATTTATTAGAATTAAAGTTTAAACTGAAGTAAAGTTTGTATTGTCATCTGCTAATATTATTTAATTATTACAGTAATAAAGCACAAGGCTCAGTTAGCTTTGCATAAAAATAGCTGGTAGTAACGTCCTCCAAAGAACTACTTTTACTTTCTTACTTTGAGTACTTTTCAGAGGCGAAGTTGAATCAGTACTTCAACTTTGACTGTAGTATTTTTCAACACTAGTACTTCTTTTTAAGTACAGAATATCTGTACTTTGGCCACCTCTGATTGTTATGAGCAGTGCACTATATTAACCCCCCCCCGTAGATGGGTCGTTGACTATGATGAAGACAAATAAAAAATATAAATATTTATTGTGAAAATCTGCTCATAAGAAAAGGAAAATTAAAATGCTTTAAGGTTTCTTTCTCAACGCTGTGTCATATCACCATATTTGTGACACAGCTGTCACAGCGCGTGCTGCTCTGAAGTGTCCACGCGGGGGCGCAGCACGCGCAACAAACGCGCGTGGAGCTGCTGAGCTGCAGACGGCTGTCATTAGCGGCTGTACACGCGTGTCAGTGACAGCACGACCGAGGCTGTGTCACGGTGCTGTAAAGTGATGTCACGGCCGGTGTGTGCGCGCGTGCGCGATACTGCACATGCTCAGAGTAATTCTAAGTGAGTTTATATATTATATATATATTTGCGTCTTTTATTCCCACTCGTGGTCTGAGGGGTCAGCCGCCGTAGGCTCCTGTGCGCGTGCAGGCTGTGCAGACCAAACGAGCCCCCCCCCCCCCCCTGACCACCTCAGCCGCGCTCCACCCTGATCCTCTTAAACTGACGGAGGCTTCCCCGCTGCTGCGCACGGCTCGCACGCAGACGGGACTGAGCTTTTTCTTCATCTGCTCACGACAAGTTCAGCAGCTGCGACGGAAGGAAGCGAGGTTCAGACGCATGGTTCAAAGACACAAGAGCACCAGAAGCTTCGCTCTGGAGGGATGCTCACTGAGTGAGGACAGGATTCCCGAGCCCGGACAGAACTTGACGGGAAACACGAGTGATCGTGGGATTTTCCTGAATGGGAAAGTCTCGCGCTCTAATGAAATCCTCATAAATCATAGTTCATCTGCTCCGGCCGCCTTTTTGCTTAACCAAATGCCACTCTAATGCCCACAGGTGGGGTTAAAAGCCCCCTGTTTGGCTTGAAATCGCCTTGACGCCCCTGTGGAGGATTTCTCTGGCGGTTCGTTCCCGAGGAGCGCAGCACAGCCGCTGAGATGGACCGACACACTGCGCCATGCGTCACCGCCAACCTGACAGGATACTAACCGTCATTTATTTAAGACAACTTTCACATTTTCAGAGTGGTTTAAGGTTGTTTTTTTCCCCCGTAGCCATTTTCAGTAAACTTTTGCTCCGCGGTCCTCCTCGTCTTTCTCGTCGTCACTCGGATTTCCATGAAGCGACCCATCGGGTGATTATAGCTACTTTCTTTAGAGGATTTTGCTGTGGGTGCAGCAGGACATCATGTGGACGCCGACAGAGGATGAGAAAATTGGAGTGGGTGAGTAAATCAGTGATGTTTGTCTGATGATGTCCTGGTACACAGCTTTGTTTTTTACGCAGAGGATGGTGCCAAACGCATCACCTCCAGAAACCGCAGTTAATGTTTGCGCACTTTATTTTCGTATAAAAGCATTACAGACATTCAGCTGCTCCTGCGCCTTCGATGTCTAAATCAGGTTGTAAAGTGAAAATCTGTAATCTGTGAAATGAAAGGGGTCATCTCACTGGAATCTGTTCCAAAGAAGCGCCTGTGGGTATGAGGAACTGTGCAGAGACTACAGGTTCTTATCTGCACACCGTCTACAGTATTCCCTTTGAGATGTGTCTGCGGCACCTGAGGCGCTGGAGGCTGGAAATGGTGTTTTGTTATCTGTTCTGTCAAGTCCTGTCTCCGGTCTGCGCGCCTGGTCTGTGGTCCTTGTCGTCTGTTCTGGTGTGGTAGAACAGATCAGAGCCTTACAGCAGTCCTGTGTAAGTGTGACGGGTGCGGGATGAGAGAGGGGCTGTGTCGTCGCTTCTGGTGTGGGTTTATAGTGCGTGAATGTGGAAAGTGGGTGAAGTGAAACTGAAGCAAGGACAGGAACAGGATGCGGTGATAATGGGCAGTGCAGGTAACTGAGACTTGACAGCAGTGATTGATTACGCAGCGTGCTGTGGCAGCACGATGACGGTGAATGTTTTCAGATGAGAGCTGGTGCTTTGGGCCCGTTAGCCAAAGATCCACAGTCCAATTATTCTCACTCCCCATTTATCTCCCGTTTATCTGCTGCACGTCTTTCAGGCAGCCACACCTAAAGGCCTGTTTGGAAAAACACTGCTGACCCAAAATCGACTTTCTTACCTCCACCAAAGAGATCATGTGATCCAAAAAGTTATAGAGTTGCATCAATGGTGTGGCTATCTGGGAAGTGACGAACGTCTGGAGTCAGCAAGGATCCAGGAACGACTCTAAACATTGTGAGATATGGTTAAATCATGTTGCCACAAGTACACATGACATTAAAGAGAAACGCTGAGTGACATCATCTTGATGTTCTCATGAAAATATCACAAACTCATCAACGTCCTGGAAGGATATTTTAGTGTGTGTGGAGTATTGTTCTTGGTCTTGTGCTCCTGCTGTGTTGGTGCTTTTTAAATGTTTGTTGCGAATGTTGCTGGATCTCTAAAGATTTTTTTTTTGTGTGCAGCCTTGTCACTAAAACTTCAGCCATGAACTCTTTACTGTCATTTTCAGGCCTGCTTATACAATAAAATGATTGGTTATGGAGGACGGTCTCTGCCTATTCCCAGGCCTACTCTGTCCTACATGTCACGTTGATCAAGGAACAAAATCTTAATTTAATTTTATAAGAATTTTATTGACACTCTAATCAACGTATATTTATGAATGCAGCATAAAATCTCCTTAATAATAATTACTGCTCCCGGCTGCAGAAGTACCAATTATAACCTTTATTTTACTTTCTAATGGCACTGGCAGCATGCCTGTATCTAATGTGGATTGCTCAAATCTGATTGGTGCATGAGCATTTCCGGTACCAGTACCGCAGGTTGCACTGCCTCTTGGACCATCCTGCTTTATTTTACAGCTGTTCTTTACCTTCCCCTCAGCACTGCTATCTTTGTGGTACAGGTCATGTTCAAGGAGCTCTTCCTCTGATGGTTATACTAACTTTCAGTTTCTTGATTCTTTCATTGTGTCAATACCCTGAGAAGATTATTTTCATGCTTATTGTATACTTTAGTGAGATTTTGAGTATTTCATGACCCCCCCCCCCCCCCCCCCCCCCTCGTTGTCTCTCTCTCAAACGATTAAACATTTCCTCACTAATTGGCCCCGAGACCACCCATGCGGGTGGAACACTGTGTACTCAGTGATCTTAACTTGGACAGTTCAAGAAAATTAGCATAGGTATTTCACATGAGGTGCCAGACTTCCTGTCCCCGATGGGCAGAGGTATCGACTGACAGCTGCCAGGATCTTTCCGAGCGACCAATCTGGTGAAATGCCACACAATGTCTGCAGCGTGAGGGAGCGAGGCCTCTGCTGACAGGAAGTCAATTTGGGCAGTCATGACTCTGCCAATCTGTTAATTGGAAAGAGACATTAGCTGAATTTAAATGAGAGGCTGTGGGTGTTTTTCCTGCTTCCTGATACCTTCAGTAGACTCCAGCTGAGGATGCGTGCTGCGGCTGTTTGATTTACTCTGCTAGAAGCCTCTTAGCATCGAAATCAGAATTGTGCCACATCTTACAAGCCTTCACATCGCCCGCTGGTAGACTCCATAAAAGGAAAACGGCACCATAATCTGACAGTGCAGGAGTGTGGAAAGCAATCGTGAATATCACCCTTCAAAGACTCCATCACACAGAACATTAGGTGTTCGCTTAAAGTGCCACACATTTCACTCTGCAGGGTGGTGACACTGCTGGAAAAAGAGATCCACACGATAATGACATCGTAAGAGGAGCACAGGTGCAGTCGTCACCGCCCACATGTTCACAGTAAATCTGACAGCTTAGTTATCTTTTAGGAGAATCGTAAGAAAAGACATTCGGGAAATGGACTCTAAAGTTCTGTAAAAGTCCATCACGAAAACAACTTTGTTATTAAAATGATAATTGTCATAAATTTTCTATAAAGTTATGGAAAAGTCACCTGATTTGGATGTTACCCTCACACTGATTGATCATTATCAGTTATCTATCAGACCCCCACGAGCAGAACATGGCAACTGTGGGGAGGAAGAACTCCCTTTTAACAGAAAGAGATCTCTAACACCTGTTGTCAGAGACCTCTAGTGGCCATGTGAAAAAATGCTTGAGACATTTCCTGATGTGGTAAAATAAGAAAATGGAGCTTTGGGTTGGGAAAAAGATGATACTTACCAAGTACTAACGCAAACTAAACAGTGTAAAAAACTACATTGAATATTTTAATGAAAGCTCAGTCCAGAAATCCAGAGTCAAGTGGACCAAGCCTCCACTGCCGTCCTCTCTCTCTTCAGCAGTGTGGAGTCACCATCACGAGTGAGGTGATGGCTGCCGTGTAGAGGGTAGAGGAGGAAATAAGTATGGGACCGATAACATCTGATAACGGCCGTTTGGTGTGCTGACAATACGGAAACGTGGAAAAAATGATGTGTAACTGTGACTGACTGAGAGCTGAAAAAAGGAAAAGAAAGAGGAAATTCTTTATTTGCCACTGGATAGAGGGAAGAACGCAGAAATCCTAAAAACACCGTCCTTTGAAACTACAGAGTCGCGTATCCCTTCACTGTTTCCATGTAAGTATGCTTTGTGTGCCCTTTGTTAATCCAGCCATTTGTGTTTTTGCTGCATAATGCTTTGCATACCAAGGCAGGGAGAGTGGTAACTCATAGAGCCCTTCCAATGGAGTTGGGATGACTAGTGCCTGGTTGTAGAAAACAGCTATTCAGCTGCATGAATGCAGCTTTGTGGCACCCATAGAGGTTCCTGAATGCAGCTTCACCTCCCCCAGGGCTGCACAGCACAGCACTCAGTTCTCACACTCAGATAACACAGAACGCACACAGACAGACAGACAGGCAGAGAGGAAGACAGATGGACAAATGAACAGACGTTCCAGACAGCCTCCTTATGAAATGCACCTGCTGAAGATGAGAACTCTCTCTGTTAGCCACAGAAAAGTTTGCAAATCAGTCAGTCTGTGTTTAAAATTGCAAGAGCACTGAAGCTGTATGTGAAGGGTTTACATTCTGGGCCTTAGAAGTGATACTTATTCAGAAGTTTTTTCTAATGGCCAGCAGGGGGCGTTCCTCTGATTTCAAAGGTAATTCTGACGGTGTAGAAATCTACGAGGAAAAAGTTCCACAGTTCACCTGAGCTGTCCACACTTTGTTAGGGAGTTCATGAGCCCAGTCGCTAGTTTGAAGTCTTATTTAATATGAAGTTATGTTATGTTTGTAAATCGTGATTCCAATTAGAGCCAAAAAGACGGATAAAGGAAGGCACGATTTAGGGCGGAGCTATGTTTTTATTAAGTCACAATTCTATGAGCACTCTGTGTCCAGTCTCAAGACATCAAGACAGTGTGGGGCAAATACCCTGCTAACAGGAACGCACTGTTCAGTCTGAGACGTCGTGGTAGCTACGTCCATCTTTTATGTACAGTCTATAATTCCTAGCAAATTCAACTGTAAATCATCAGGTTTCCTGATATCCAAACATCCTCCTACATAAAACACACAGATGGTTCATTGTTGTTTAGACACACTGAAATCAGAAAGAACTGACACACACAACACACAGGTGGGCAGGTGACTTTAACACAGACATGTCGTACAGCATCACATTCGTCACACCTCCAGCAGGCGTGCAGCAGCGTACACGGCGCTAAAACTGTAACACTGTGAAGGTGACAGAGGTGTGAAGGAGCGCGGCACCTTGTTTGTCTCTTTGTCTTCACTCTGACTTATTTATTCTGGACCAGCTTTTCATTTTGCCGCCGTCGCCTGTGCTCATCTGTCACTGCTGTGAACCGGAGGGTGGGGGGCTGAAGAGGGCTTCTAGTGTCAGACTTTATAAACCAACTTTAATGAATTCTTATGTCATTTGTTTTCCTCGCCTTTGAGTCAGACTCGGCCTATTTGTCAAATGTCATAGCTTCATCGTAAAAAACGTATCTTGACAAGACTTTGAAGGATGATGCGTCACTGGGCTATATCCGGTGTGAATAAGCGGCTTGATGGCGGTCAGAACATTGGAGAACAAGCTTAAGGATGTGAGAAACTTTTATTATCGTCAGAGGACATTTTTTGTACTTCTGATAAGTTTTGGAGGAAATCACCTCTTTTTGTGGCTGTTGGAGGAACTTGGAGGATAAAAGTCATCACAATTATGCTTTCAGGATCTTTATTTTTTGGAACGTTGAGCCTATTTTCATTCTGGGTGGTCAATTAATGCCATTTCGTCAAAGCGCTGAGTGGCTCCTTGATGTACTAAGTGTCCTCTGGCAGTGAAGTTCTGTCATTAATGAAACAAGTCTGTCATTTTTCTTTACTGACTGCTTGTGTGGATACCGCCCACGTGGACTTTGTACAACTCTAAAACCTTACAGTGGTCAGTTCTGCTGCGGCTGGTGTGTCAAAGCCCTGAAACCAAAGTGAAGCTTTAGGCATAACAGGGCGAGGCCGACACCTTTTGGAAAAAGATGATGCTGCATCTGCACAGGCGAGTCACCAAGTCTGTTTCTTCTGAAAGAGCCTTTTAACTCTTATTTAAATACACTTTACACATTTCTGCCTTCAGAAAAATCCAACTCCCTAAAGATAAAATCTTCATGTTCTTTAGAAATATTTGATGCATTTTTCCATAAACTAAAAATGTTTTTTGTGATGTGAAAAATAAACTTTCCTACATTCACATTATAAATGAATCCTCGCCGTATTCACTTCAGCAAGTCATTAATTTACTGCCTGAAAAATCTGCTTCTGTGAATGTGATAAAGTACAGTTCCATAAAAGAAAACATTATATCTGCTTTTATGTCCTTTTATGAGACGATACTTTTAATGTGGTTTGTGCCCAACAATGATTTGTACATCTGAAGTTTGTCTTTGAGGAAATACGTTCACTCTCTCTTCTGTCATGACTCTGCCACTCATGAACCATTAGGCGAGAAGAACTCAAGTTGGACACGATGAATTATCACCACTGCCTGTGGAAACTGATAGCAAGTCCGTCCATCCATTCATCCATCCAGGTCCATCACTCCTTCAGTCCGTCTTTTAATCCCACGTCAAAGCAACGAGTTAACAAAGACACAGATTGTCCTTATTAATATGGTCCTTTCTTAAAGGGCTTGTGTACTGTATCATAAGGTAAAGACAGTCCTTTTCTGTGTCTCTTGCTCTGACTTTTGGAAAGTTTTAGTAAGTTTCTCAGATACGATTCAAGCACGATTGTTACTGTGCTGAAGGGACCTTAGGAACACACCCCTGTTCAGCTGCTCAACGTACCCAGTCCATCTAATTTCTCCACTGCTTATCCTGTTTGCGTCTCACAGGGTTAAAGCCTCTCAGAGCATTGGTCAAGAGGTTTATCTCAAAGAATAAGATTATTTCTGCAGACCCTGTTTTATAAATGCAAGCTTAATCTGTATTAGGAGGCCATTTTTCTGATTGCTTTGACCTGAAAACCAGCCTGTTGTCTGTTAGTGTTTTGGTGCCGGTGCTGATGTTTTGACAAAGCTGTGAACATCTCAAAGATACGCCCAAACTATTCCTCACTGATGTGGACGAGGTGATGAATGACATCAGTGCAACAGTAGGATGGGTTGCTCAGTTCGTCACATTTATGATCTTGTAAGGGAACCCTTGGTGACACATTCTGACACACTGTGTTTGTCCTGTTTTTCATAATTTTCCATTGTGAAGATGTGCATTTGAAGTCAAACGTGGCTAAAGTCAAAAAGATACAAAATCCCAAATGGGACACAGGTGAGAAACCCGCAGCTTCCGACAGAAAAACAATATTTCACACCCTAGAATGAGAACACGTGGAGAAACACCAACGCCTGCTACATGATCATCGAACTGTGCTGCTCGTGAGCTTTGGAAGCGTCAAACAGTTGCACACTTATCAGCATTCACATGTTTGTGACCCAGATTTATAGCTTTGGTCATATGGCTTCTATAACATAAGTCTCAGAGGACAGAAGCATCAAACTGGTAGGAAGTCTCACGTGGTTTGCAGGATACTGAAACGTAAGCAGGTCAGGCTTCTCCGGGGCTAACTGCTGACAGTTTTAACAGCCTATAGATGGCTTTCAATGTGCGTAGCTTGTTTACCTACAGCGCACTGATAACTGGTCACTATGCACGTGTACTTGATTAATAAAAGTACCTGCTCTCACCTGTTCACGTCATCTGGTGATGGGGCGGGACTTTGTGTAGATCACAGTGTTTACACTGAATAAAGCAGTTTGTGTTGTTTGTTCCTGATCTGTTCTCTGCATGAAAATGTTGCGCTGGGAAAAGATTATGCAGCACAGTGATATAAATACACACAATAAATAAATGTATTCTATTGCAATCAGTTCAGCTTAATTAGTTAATGGCATCCCGTAGCAAACCCCAGCAGCACTTTGCAACTGCATAAAAGATAAGTAACTAATTACACCAAATGAATACCGACTAACTTCATGGGTTAGAAAGAGGCAGAGAAAGAGAACACAGGCAGAGGGGAGTCAGAGCGGAGATACGGTGAGGTAATCAGACTGAGAGGGAGACGCTGAGCTGGTAATGTTGTGTTGTTTCCAGCTGACAACTAGTCGGCTAAACAGAAGGTGAAGTCATCACCGCAGTCCCCGACTGGCACACACCCAGCGCTCAGCAAGGTGCTTATTACTGTGTGTGTGTGTAACAAGTAACACTCAAAGAACTAATACTTATAAAACAAAGGTCATTTGATTACAAAGTTCTTTGCAGTTCTTAAAAATGATTGCCAGCATCTAAAGTGCACATTACATCAGCCTTGTGTTCTGGTTTTGCATTGATTGTAACTGCGTCTTTAGTGGGTAACATTTTCATAAAAGGTGCAGCACAGACGCTTTTATTCAGTCCTGTCATTCTGCATATAAGCAGGTCATTAATTTGCTTTTATGTTTTTAATTTTAATCAGAACGACTACAACTGTAATCAAGAGCAGATTCTTTTTTTCTTCCAAGGCCCATTAATGAAAACAGACACGACACCGGAGCAGCGTGAAGAGAACGCGTTGTTTTGGAGGTCGGTTGCTGGCTAAACCAACTAAGATTTATCAGATGGATAGGGTGTCATGGGATGTCAGCTGGCCTGAGATCAGCTGATCGTGGATGATCTAAACTAACAGAAATCAACAAAATACAAAAAGGAAGAAAGCCTTTGAGATCAATTTACTGGTTTTACAGGCTTTGATCTAACATGAGTGTTCAGGTTAAGCATGCCTAAACTGGTTAAATCAGTTACATTTGTTCACACGTACATTAAGAACAAAACACTGGTGTGTGTTTCATCAGGTAAAATGCTATCAGAGGACAAGTTTCCCTGGGAGGGGTGAAGTGAGCATGGCTGGATTCAATTGGCTGCTGCAGGGAGAGGCAGATGGCTTGATCTGCTAAGACACACTTCTCTGTGTAGGTGAAAATTGTGCTGGTCCAACCTTTTGTGAACTCTGGTGGGTGCTGTCCTTAGGCCTAAACATGACCAGTGCCAGTGTTAACACACAATACCGAGCGCTGCTCTTGTGTGAGCGAGGTGGACTCAGTGCTGTTTCTGTTCTCAGCCTTCACACGCGATGTGAGGAGGCTGAAAGATTAAAGTATGATGAGGCTTGAGAGCAGCTGGCTGCTGTCCGTGGTGCTGAAACACACCCAGTCGAGCAGGGATGGGGGGTGGAGGAGATCCTCGCCTCCACCACGTACTTTCTCCCTCCTCTGGAGAAACAGAAAGTTAAGTCACGATAAAGAGGTTGCAGCGTTTTCGCACGTAGGCGGGGAAGTTCATCACACGCAGCAGTAAGCTCGTGTGTACGATATGAGTCGTGCTTCATACCCAAAATAAAAACCAAGGCGGCCCTTACAAACTTGAAAATGCATTTTGGTTTATACTGAACAGCAGTTGAAGAGAAGAAGCCAAAAGCAAAGAGCTCAGAGAGGGATTACTCAGAGCCCAGCAGCGTGTTTAACGTTTCCTGCGTCCTGGAGTCATTTTGAAATGATTTCTTCAAAATAAGGATATTTTACATCGCAGTGTGTGTTCGTGGATGCTTTGGGGATATGCTGATTTCTACTTATGTCCTCTGTGTATTTTATGTATTTGAACAAGTATGTATTTTTGTGTATTTCAGTGCAAGCGCACCTCTTTCCTTTTACAGTTTTACTTCCTGCTTAAAAGCCCAAACTCTCACACACACAGTGTTTAGTTCAGTCTGAGCCAAGATGGCGGATCTTCCAACGTAGTCCAGCAGAGGCGGTCTCTTCTGTCCTCATCCATGTCCATATGAACAAAACAAATGTTTTCCACTTTTAAAGGGTAAAAAGTGCATTTAGAGGCTGCAGGGTTGGAGGTGGTAATCCTTTACTAGTTATCATTAAAACTTGCTTAGTCAATAAAACTACTGTGTTAGGACTAGAAGACAATCCAGTGGTTTCTATTCTTGACAAAATACACCCATCAGACCCAAACAGAAATCCATAAGTTTCAGAGACAAACTTATAAAGAATTAGCATCAAAAACATGAATTCATAGACTGAGCTGAGGGCCTGTCGTCCGGCCTGAGTTTGATGGAAGCTTCCAGCCCTGCAGGCAGGCAGGTATCGCTCGTATGAAAGAAATCTGAAATTAAAATATAAACAAACAAATGAAAAAGAGGTGGACACACACCACACATTTTCATATTAAGGTTAACTTAAGAATATGTGTTACACTTACTGACCTAAATTATCACGATTATGTTGCGTACAATAAAAAAGCATCCCTAGCTTTTCATGTGCTTCTGCTTTTCAGTCCAATAGATGTGTTAATGAAGCTCCCATTAAACATCCTCTGTATTCTAATGCCATCAGTGCGTGTTGATTCAGACTGAGCGTGTTATGCCCACAGAAACACCCTGTGGATTTTTTTTAAACTCTCCTCTCAAATTCTCTTTAGACTTGAGACTTTAATCTCGGTGTCTGTCACCGTCATGCTGCCTCTCTGTATCTTTCCCCGTATCTCAGTCTGCTGCTTCCATCTGCAACCCCTCCTGTCTTTATTTGCTTTTATGTGAAAATTCACAATCTCCACATCTCTGTCTATCCCTTACACCCCCATACACACACGTCTATCTTCACTGGCCTCCACTCAAATCACAGTTGGAGCTGGAAACACGGGTGCACCGACTGCACCACAAAGTAAAATTAGAAGAAGGATTCTCAGTGTTGGTGGAGCGACTGTTACTGGAACACGTTAGCACACAATTTGTGACACACTTCTTGCCATCCTGAGATAACTGGAGCTGAGGAACGGCTTTGAAAGTTACCGGATAACGATCTCCCCCATCTCACCCCGCCCTTGTCTGCTCTGTACTCTTCTCCCCACTCTGCCTCACCCCCCGTGGTTCTGGCTCTTGGGGAAGTGAGTTAGGTTGATGTCAAAGCACAGGCTTGTCGTCTAGTTTATATGCACAAAGAGGACAGCTCATCTTTTGAACTGGGATGGTAATTTAAAAAAAAAGAAAAGAAAAGTTTAAAAGAGAATAAAATCATAAAGTTTTAATTTGTGGTCCATGTGTCAGAAAACTCTGGATGTGGGCTGCATCTCCAGCTGGCAGTCAGGCAGTGTGTGTGTGTGTGTGTGTGTGTGTGTGTGTGTGTCTCAGGGGTTTTAAACACAGCAGCATTCTAGAGGAGAGTTCCGTTGTTGTTATGGTTACGTTCAGTTTCCGCGGACACCCTGGCAAGGCTGGTTTCTTATCGCCATAACAACGGTCCAACTTCCCAGCCTCCATCCAGAGAGGCGGACCACGAGCGGCTCCGATCACTGACAACATAAACATGTTGCTTCAGTAAAACCAGTTTCTCCGACACAGAAGCTCTGACAGTCACACACACTAACTTTTATCTAAAGTGCAAAGTTACGCAGCTACATCAGTGGGTCGTAGTTTTATCAGACTCTTTTGTCACTGATTGCTGGGTATGTTTACACGGTCACAAGCATCCCGGTGCACGTGTTGGCACATGTAAATATCATCTCCTGATTTAGAGAAAAGTTGCAGATGTTCATCTTTTCCAAAGCTGTAATGTTGCTGGTCAGAGAAAGGCCATAGACTTTATATACCAGATTTAGCTCCTGGGTCTTACAAACAGCATATGCTTGAAATCTGCACTTTATAAAACCAGCAGGATGTGAGTCCTCTGGCTGTAAAAAGAAGTTTATGTTTTATTAAAAGTTTGAGAAAATGTCCCTTGGCTTCCTTGATTCTTGCACTTTTCTGATGATTTTTATGAACTCAGTTCTTAGTTTAAATTCTTTTTTAAAAGGACTTATGTTCATTTTGGTCCCTATTAGAGTCAAAAAGTAGAATAAAGCCTGAGACATGGTTTTAAAAAACGAAGTGATCAGCTCGAGTCTACAAAAACAGGGCCTGCCAAACCAGCAGGTGATGTTATGCATCCCAAGCTCGGGGAGTCTTGGGCTGCTGTTCTTCATCATATCAGTTTCTATAACTTTCCTATCCTTTGACAGCCAAATTAAGCAGATCTCTAGACCTTGATTGTTCCATCTGCTATTCCCGTTTCCATTGGTGGAGTTCTGATTCCCACTCCGGAGCCAGTTCCATGCATTTCCATCATGACACCAGGTAACTAGACCGTGTCAAACTTTACAGATTTACTGTCATGAGCCGAATGCAGTTTATACATACGTACGGCCTCACTTACACAGTATTTCATAGTCGAGTCCTGCAGTGTAGCATATCTCCTCCTTTACAATCACTGTCATCTTAGTAGTTTAGGTAAAAAAGTGCAGCCTGCCCACGGTATCCACCTAAGGACCCAGGGTGATGAAGCTTTTCAGACGGTGGTTCCAGATGTGTGGACCTGAACTCACAAATCTGCTGAATTTTAGCGGTTCTGCTGGCACCAGGTCTGCGTGATGTTCTGTGTATCTGCTGTGCATTTGGTAATGCTTTGAATTTTTTGTATTTCTTTTGCTCTTAATTTTATTTTGGTTTGAATGTCATCATTGTGTGTGGGATTCCTTGCAACAACACATTGGCCAGCATGAGGAAAAGATTACAGCTTGGGTTAAAATGATTACTTTGCTAATATCAGGATATTTGATAAGTTTAAAGCACTTATGATGCTTAAAAACACTGCTGTTTGGAAATGGTCACATGATCTGTGGTTTACTGTGCTGACCCATCCATTCGACTCTAATAACATGACCTCAGTTACTACGCTGTCTGGAGTCGCCTCCTGAGACTTTAAAAGGATGATTCTGTCATTCTTCTTGAGAATCACTGTCATCCATTTTGGGTGAAACATCCTTCAGGCTGGGCACATTCTTGTGATGCTGTTATTCTCTGTGCAGTCACATCTATCTCCTGTTCATCACTGAGGAGCTCCACTCAAGCAGTTTGTAAATGATTTGAGCGAGGGCTCCTGAGAGAGACAGAGAGGACTCTGTTTCTCTGTAGTTTCCATAGCTGGAATTTAAACTAGCAAACCTTCAGTGGATTTCCTCTGGCTCCTGGCTTTGGCTTCTTCTGCATGTCTCCCAAAAACCTGAAATTACAGAAGTTCTGTTTAACTATCTGTTCTCAATTTACCAACCAAATGAGTTATTCTGGTTTTCAAGGCTGTTTCATGGAATTTGTTTAAATGAAATTTTGTAAATAAGGGTCTTGAAGGTCCCATCCAGAAGCAGATGGCTGGACTTTCAGTGACACTTCAGAAAATCCTCAGATTTCTCTTGAGCTTCACAACTTATTGGTTTATTTTCAACCTTTCACTGTTTTTAGATTGATATCCATTAATGGAGGACATTTTTAGAACCACTGTTTTAATAAAAGTTGCAAACAGCACGATGGAAACACTTCACTACACATAATTGTGTAGTGAAGTGTTATTGGCAAATTGTACATAAAATCAAAATAAACGTAATAATTCTTCAGAAAAATGTTCCACATAATTGTTTTTAGATTTTTATTACAGGTGTTGTAGGTTGATGTCTGACCTGAACATGTATTGCATCCTCATAGTTTGACTTTTAGAAGTTTCTTTCTTTCTTACTCTTTTCAGCCCTCCACACTTTCCCTTTCCCTTGATGTGAATAGAAAGAGGTTGTCAGCCATTCTGGACACAGTTTCTGGAAGTGCAACACCGGCCTGTCTGTCTCTGGATTTATTGATTAGTGCTTTTAAAAAAGGTCAATAGTTCTGCAGTCCTGCAGCTGGTCCAAAGTAAGTTCAACAGAGTTACACTTTTCACAATGTCAACAAATTCCTCCTCCTCTTCAAGTTTATTGATTACAGCTTAAGACTGGGCTGCTTGCAGAGTAGTTTTTATTTGACCTGTTGAGGCCAAGTCGATGAGTAATGAAAGAAAAATACAGCAGAACACGAAGTAAATGAGGGAATTTATTTTTAATCACACATCAGGGAGCAAGTGGGAAAAGCAGGCTTTTGTGTTGTTGTTTGGGTTTTCTAAAGCTTTTTAAACACGTATAAATAGTAGGAGTGCAACGATACTCGTATCGATATTGAACCGTTGGATACAGTGCTTTCGGTTCGGTACGCATATGTATCGAACAATACAAAATTTTTAATTTATTTTATCAACTTTCCTTCTGACGATGCTGTCTGTGTTGAGCGCTCAGTGGATCTGCGCTCGACAGTGCAGCCTAGGCGGAGTAGTCGAACACAGATTTACTGAGCGCAGTGCAAGCTAGCGAGACAGAAGCTAAGCTCCTTGCAACATGGCAAATTGGACCTCCCCCACCCTCATTCAGATCTGGCGTTTGGAACTATTTTGGTCTTCATGTGATGTATGACCCTGAAGGTAAGCGCGTCATGGACTAAAGTAAAACAGGATGTCGGATGTGCCACGCAATGCTCAATTACATGGGTGGGAACTAGTGCGTTAACGCAGTTAGCTCGTTAACGGAGATTTGCCGTGTTGTGGCGTTAACGTCATTTCAGATTAACGCTGACAGCACTAGTGGGAACACAACGAATATGACTGCACATTTACGCCGACAGCATCCTAGTGCAAAGACAAGTGGAAGCAGAAAAAAAACAAGCAAGCATGCTACAAACTTTAACTGAGTCATTTAGACAGCCGTTAGCACAGGATTCTCCTTATGGGGACCTGATATGTTTAATATGCTGCTGAGAATATAGCCCAGAAGAAGCGTATAGTATAGCTTTTATTTTGGAAAGAGCCATTTCTCTGTAATAAACTCTCTTTTCCAAAGATGAGTGATTTCTCAATCAGATTTATTTATTATTTTATTACTTTGTTGTTTCAGCAACATTCAATTTAAAAACTGTACTTTTGAGTTAAAATATATATTTATAATTTTAATAAATGACAAATTAAAAAGGCATGAACATTTTTTGTATCGAAAAAATATCGAACCGTGAATTTTGTGTATCGTTGCAGCCCTAATATATATATATCTTGTAGTTTTGATTGGATGATGGCTGCTTGTGTTGAACCTTCTTATTGTGTTTAACTTGTGGTCTGTGAGCTCCATGGATGAAACGAAAGAATCGAAATCAGAAGCTTCACTGAGCACAAAGTACATTTTTACAGCAAGTGAAAACATCACCACACAAAAAGCCTAAAAAGAAAGACAACAATTCAAAGTCAAAAAAGACAAATATAACTTTTATGAGTTTGCTTTTGATTTTATGAAAACTCCCTTTTGGACCCGGCTCCTACTGTACCACCCTGCATCCTCCGGCTTTCTGTGCAGTGATTCAGGCTCGACAGTGTCTCCACATACAAAGCCGGGGCTACTTTTTAATGAGGCCAGACCCCAAGGTGAGAAAAACAATTACTTATTCAGGCACCGAGGTGAAGAAAGTTTAACACCCCTCATTTATTCCATGTCCGTATTTACTCCTGAGTTGCTGAGGGAAGATTTCCTGTGTGTTTTGGTGATTTTCTGAGTGTGCTCTGCTCTGAGCGTCATTCCCCCTCTGCATGGAGAGGACACAAATGTTTGTGACACCACAGGCAGACGCCATGACCTAATTATCGGTTTCCTTTCAGTTTTCCAACATATTTTTTAGCTCTTCCAAAACGTCAGAGGTCTTACATCATTTCTTGCTCTCAGTCTCTGCAAACCTCTTATTTCTTCTAAACCTGTATTTTCCCCCCACCCCCTCCCTTCTATCCATCCATCTCCCACTTTGTCTAATGAATATTTCACATAGAAATGCTATTTTTAGATGTCATCGTTCCCGCGCTCCATCCATCAGGCTCAGCTTTCTGATCTGCACAGTTTATTCAGCCGTTATCAGATTGGGGTTGAGTTTCATGTCACTTTCAATTAGCATCGATTCTTAGAACAAAGATGTTTTTTTTTTCATTTCATTCATAAAGGATGGAAGGTTCACCCTAATTAATTTTAGTGTAGAGCGGCTTTTATTAGTGTTAAGAGGAAAAGTGCTTCTCCCAATTTTGACTGGATGTCCTTCATTTGGCTGCAGCTCTCACTGTAAGTAGGGTGACAGGTGGTCACACCTGAGAGAAAATTTGGTTTTTTTGTGTTGCTTTTATGGAAAAGCTGATCATAATTGGAGCCTTTAAATTGGAAGAATGAAATCACAGGTATGGCCTAATTTCATGTCAGTTAAGTTCCTAAAATTTTGTGCAGCTTGTCTTTTAATCGTCTCATATCTTAAAGTTATGAGACAGGCGTGATGTCATTGAGAGAAGATATCGCTGATGTGGTTACCTCAAGCACGTCGCTGGGTGGAATGCCCAACAGATCCACACTCGTTTTATATTCAGACCAATCAGAAGAAAGTTGGCTTAAAGTGGGAGGAGCTAAGGGAGTGGATGAACTGAAGGGCTGCAGAGGCCAGGATAAGATGCATTTTAACAAATATGGCAACGAATCAAGCAGCGGTACTTTACTAGAGTTCAAGAATAAAGACATGGAGTTGAAAATAGAATAGAGTGAGTGAAGGCTCATAAATCATGCAAATACTGTAACTGGTTTTACATCCTAGTGTAGCTCGTGAGATTCCAGTACGCACAAGAAATAAAACATCCCCTTTATTATATTTAAAGAAAAATAAGATTGTTGTTGGATCTTGATGCAGTTTTACATTCTCGATTTTACAACAACTGTATCTTCCTCTATGCTTGCTTACTTTGTTCTCCCTGTGATATTAAAGATCTTTACTGTACGGCACATGTGTCAAAGTCAAGGCCCGCGGGCCACATCCGGCCCGGCGTACATTTATATCCGGCCCGCGAGATCATTTTATACAGATGTACTATTATTGTTATGCATGGCCAGCGCCAGTGGGTGACTGAATATATGTTTACAGACATGCTGGTAAAGCCGTGCGTCTTATTAGTGGAGCTAATGTGGCTGTAATGAAGGAATTTAATATAAGACGGCACTACGAGACACAAAGTGAAGCTGTTGTGAAAGCAAGTTTTATTGTAGCAGAGGAGCCAAATGAGCCCGGTACCACTCTGAAGAGCTGCAGGATGAAGCTGTGCGACGTCTTGTGTCCAGACAAAACTTCATTGCATACTCTCTTGCTGTGGATGAAAGTACAGACATGATGGACATTGCACAGCTGACCATCTTCGTCTGTGGAGAGGAAATATTGGACATTAAATCGATGCACGGGACAACGACAGGAAAAGACATTTTTTAAAACGTATGTCAAAGTGTAACGACATGAAACTGTCCTGGGACAAACTTGTTGGACTTACAACAGATGGAGCGCCGGAGTTGTGCGGTGAAAAAAGCGGACTAGTCCGCAGGATGCGAGTAAAGATGCAGGAGAACTGTACCGGTGAGTGAACAGCACATCACTGCATCACACACCAGGAAACGCTGTGTGGTGAAGTCCTAAAAATGGAGTGATCACTGTAAGGCAGACCGTACATTTTATCTGAGCTAAAAGTTTAAATCACCGTCAGTTTCAGTCTTTTATGTGGGAAATAGATTCAGAGTTTGTCGACATTCCTTCATGCAGAGCTCCGCTGGCTGAGTTGGGGAAAAGTTCTCAACAGAGTTTTTGAGCTCAGCAAGGAAACCTGTCAGTTCATGGACATGTATGATGCGGTGAAGGCGTTTCAAGTGAAGCTGTCACAAATGCACCAGTGCAGCCTGCCTCACTTCCCCTGCTGCCGAGTAATGCTGAACCAAGTCAGCTGAGCTGCACCTGTGCAGATTCAGATGGAGCTGCAGTGTAATGATGCACTCAGGGAAAGTACGACAGTGAATGGCCCGCACGGTTTATTAGCTCCACTCCTGCAGCAATGCACAGCTCCGTCTACATGCGGCTCCAACCTTGTGTTTGCTGTCATTTATTTTTTCTGGGGTTTTTGGCAGCATGTTCATATTTCTAACTTGCATAATTTTGACAGGATATATTTTTATCAGGAGCAAAATATTTAAAGTTTATTTTTTTAAGTTTATTTAATCTGGAATAATATTCCTGTCTGTTTTTATTCATATTTATGTTTAAAAAAATGTTTTAGTGTGTTCAATAAATATTTATCTTGTTTGGTCCTCGACCTAAAGTGTGCCTTGGGTTTTGGCCCCCTGTGCGATTGCGTTTGACACCCCTGCTGTACGGTATAAAGCACTTCTAGATGACAGTTGTTGTGAAGTGTTGCTATAAAATATTCACATCGCTGAGAAAAAAGGCAAAATAAAATGAATGGCTGACATGATGTTTTTGTATGAAGCGTTTCCTCCTCTGAAAGCTGTGAGCAGGAAATCTGAAAACCTCCCAGGCTTGGAGCTCTTTTCACTTTAACCCATTAAAGCTCATCCCCTCCCACCCCACTGCCTGCTCACTCAGTCACATGATTTGGATGCATGCTTGGCCATTCTTTGCTGTGTGAATTCGGGGTGAATGTGTTTGTGTTAGTGCGCAGACTGAGCATGCACGTAGCACGAGTGAGTGAGTGAGCATTTGCAGTGTTTGCCTCTGTGTTTGTTCAGCAGTAACAAAGACAGAATTGGACCTCAGAGACATCGCTGATGAAATCAAAAGAAACAGCAGCATATTTCAGCACATTTCTTATTGCACAGAACTGAAGACAAATATTGGCTTTGATTTGAGAAGGAAGCAGCACTGCAGTGGTTTCTTCACATCCTTCACAAACCTCTTTCTTCTTTCTAAAACTAACTCTTGTGATGTTTTTAAGGGTAATTATCCAGTATCACTGTCAAATACAAATGTTTGTATTATAAAATATGGTCTGGGTCCTTTTGTCACAACGTTACATTTTCTGTTGAATGAATTTCTCATCCATTGTGCATTTTTCAGCATCATAGAAGTCTGCAGGTCAAATGCTGGAGCGTGAAACAGAGATTGGCGTGACGTCAGCATGTTGGTCATTTCACCTACATTCCAGCCTCACATATGACCGGGAATTCTGGACAGCGTCCGAGTGAGGTTGAGGATACAGTGAGCTTGCTCCATAGGAAGACTGGGAGCTGATAAGTAATGTGTGAGGAGCACATCTGGAAAGATGTCTGTGCTCCTCTGCCGACTGCAGAGGCTGGGCATCTCATTTGGGCTGAGAACACTGGCATGGGTAAAAGGACGTCTGGGGAGCCCAACCCTCAGATAAGGGGAATAAAACGGCTGGATTCTAGTAATAAGCTTTGTTCTGTGCATATTGTGGAGAAATGGATTATTGTGAGAGTTCTGCTGCTCTGTGTTTGGTGCTCATTCGCAGGTTATTGGCTGTGCACATGTAGTCACACAGTGGTAGCAAAAAATGTGATTAGAAGCAAGTTGGCAAAGCAAAAGCAGGATCAAAACCAACTCATCAGATCATATCAAGGACAGGTTGGATCTTTTCCCTTTGAGAGAAGCTCAGTGGGTTTGGGTAAACTGTCCAAACCTGATTTGAATCTCCACCTTTTTTCCGATTTGGGAGTTTATTACAAAAAGAGTTCTGAAAGTGGGAATACGAGTCCAAATTTTCTGTCCTGCTAAACAATTGTCTTTACATCTGCTGCCCTTAGTCTAATTAATGTAAATATACCCCCACACTGCAGTCTCCATGCATGTGTAAACAGCCACAGCTGGAGGTTTGTGTTTGCCTTAATGTGCTTTTCTATGTGTGCCCTGCAGGCCACCACGCAGGCAGCATCCCATTGAATTACTATAATGGGCTGGTAATGGGCCTCACTGAGTGGTTGGGGGTGAGGAAAGGACTGGGAACAAGTCAGAGGTCAGGGTGCTGCTCTGGAGCCCACAGCTTTCACAGTGTGTGGGTTTAATGGGTTTATGTTAGATCGAGCCTGCTGGTGGACGGGCCGCTTAGAAACAAGATATTTTTATTAAACACATGGATGCAGCGAAAGTGACTTTTTGACCCAACAGCCAAAATAACCGTCACCCATCATCAACAGGCAAATAAGTCAAATTTCCTTTTGTGTGACATAAATTTGTCAAAGTACATTAAATTTGGATAATTATTACTTTGAATACAACCTTAAAAATGAGGAAATAAAACAGCGATCAGTGTTTAATCAGCTCAAACCGAAATACACCTCCACAAATGTTGGTATCAGAAATCAGCTGAACGTCTTTCAAACTAACTGCATGTGAAGATCAAACACTGAAGCAAATGTTAAAGGTTCTGTAAACCTGAGAAATGATTCATCATTTTTTCTTCCCCGTTTGATCTTCATAGTATTAAAACGACTTGTTTACAGTAAGCAGTAACCCTGCTTGTTGATAAATGATGAGGTGGGAGTGACCGATACCAGCTGACAGCCAGGCATCACAATAGACTGCATTATAGTCAGATGTTCACTTGGTTACACGTTTCTTAACTCGATTTCCCTCAGTGATGGGGTGAGGCACTACTTTAGGAGTGGTTCACAAAAAGGTGGTGGTTTGGATTAAAATATGACTCTTCTGGCCTGTATGCATAATCGTGCCGAGCGCCGTGTCCAAAAAGTAAAACACAGATGGGCAAACAGCAGCTGCTGGCTCTGTTTTATTGACTCGCAGTAATCTAACATCACCTCTCTGCTAATTGGCACTGAGATTATACATGCTGAACCAAGATGTGAGTGCATCTCCACGAGTAAAACTGGCATCCCAGAAATCAAAGCAGAATTATTTTCCCCCTCGTTCTGAACACGAGGCTAATGTGACGCTAATGCAGAGGGTCAGCAAACATGATTGATGGCGCCTCACTCGTCCCTCCAAAGTTGATGCACGTCTCACTCCTGAGTTGCAACAGATGGAGTTATCAGTGCAGAGCGTGTTGAGGAGAGCGTGAACGAGTGCGTAGGAGAGCAGCCTGCAAGACGGGGTCAGAATTAACATTAATTATCATAAATTATAGACCTCCATTTAAATGTTTTAACACTGTGTTCTTCAGCCTTTGCATAATTGCTTATTTCACTCTCACTCCATCTTAATTCTCCAGTCTGACCCACACTCCGTCACTTTCTCTCCTGCTTTCTGACCCCATCACATTTTCCAACTCCCCCGTGTCCTCCTGCCCAATCCCCCCCCCCCCAGCCCCTCCCTCTGATTCTAGCTGATGGACATTTACGTTGACCTGATTAGGCCGAGCACATCTGGCAGTGGTGTGTGTGATTGTTTGTGTGGGGCTTACTGAGCGTTGTACTGAGAGTATGCGCACACACCCTCAGCATCTTTGTGTTGATGTGGGTGTGTTTGTGTTCTTATGCGTCTGATCACTGTCAGCTGCTTTTCTGGAGATTAACACACTTAAAGGCATCATTTGCTTTCCGCTGTGAGGCTCATCCTTTCCTCCACACTTTAAAACCCTTCTGCAAGATAACCTTTTTATTTTTAATGATACGTTTATTTTATGTTGGTATAACAGGATTAAAAAAGGCAAAAAAGCCAGGATTCATAAGAGAAATGCACTAATTAAGCTCAGGCAATATTGGTGACTCCTGCAGGCTGCAGAACTCTAACTTAATGTGTTTATCAAGACTTTTTCCCCCTGAAAAGATCTAAGGGCAGGTTCAGTGAACTGCAGTTTAATTTTAAAAATACTATGAAACTGAGCAGGGCCGCGCTATGAATTCTGGGACACAGCTTCTTCTTCTTCGGGGTTTAACGGCAGCTGGCATCCTTGTACATGCAGTGCTGCCATCTTCTGTTTCAGTCCGTTATTACACTCTTAAATCCTGCTACTTATTCCTGCGTCTTTTGGGATCTTACAAAGCTTCAAACGACGCGTCGACTATTAAATCAGTCGTCGACGATTTTGATAGTCTACGTAATCGTGACTAGTCGACCAATCGTGGCAGCCCTACCTGCGGTTTGTATTTGGTTGTAGGAGCTGGAGCGGGCAGGTCATTTACTTTGAGGCCTTTCTTTTTACCGACACAACGCAGGAACACAACGGTTACATAAACTCTTTAAAGTCTAATCACTGCTTTTATTTTGTTAATTAGTTTCATTTCCTGTCTTTGTCAGTTTCCCTCCTTGGCTGTCGTCTGTCCCGCCCTCATCACATTCTGCTCTTACTTAAGCTTTCCAACCATTCCACTGCAGTTAGGACTGTGCAGTGTAGACTGTGTACTTCATACTGTAAGACCAGCATTTCCTGTAAGTATTTTTTAAGTTTGCTTTGGGAGGGACCATGTTTCTATAAACGTGCCATTATTTTGTGGTGGCTGTAGCTCAGGAGGTAGAGCAGATCATCTTCTGATTGGAAGGTTAGCGGTTTGATCCTTGGACACGATACTAATCCCAAGTTGCTCCCCGATGTGGCGTGTGTGTGAATGTTAAAGCATGGAAAATGTACTTTTGTGTATGTGGCATGTTGTATAAAATGCTCCGTACTATTAGAAAAGCGGTATATATAAGAACCAGTCTATTAACCATATTCATTATATAATATAAAAATATGAATTCATGCTATAACAGAGTAAAAACACATTAAGTTTAACCTAGAAATCATTTTCAACACTGAAAGTCATTTAGTTCAGTGCTTCTCAAGCTCCAGTGTGGGTGCTGAAATAATTAGACATCATTAGAAAAGTAACTTGCATGATAAGCTGTGAGTGTTACCCAGCTGTTACTAATTGACTCCATATATCAGGCTTCCTTCCCTGCATGCTGGAAACACTGCGGTCAGATTAGCTGGAAAAGCTGCCAGTGCGGCGACAGAGGTGTTAAAAAAGCGTAGGATTATTTTCCAAATTCTCGTGTGAACAATTTGTACCTGCAGTAGTTAACATATTGTGTAAGCAGCACTGAAGATGAGATTTGACAGCATAGCCTATATTGCTGTAAATCCCTGAGATGATGATGCAGCTGCTCATTCTGAGAATTAAAATAGTTTTTTGTGTTTTGATAGCAGCGGTGACACGAGTCAAACTTTGCCTCAGTATCCATATCTGACTTCATCCCTGCTTCCTCTTGTTTCATGTTAACTGTTGATCTCGCCTATTAAAGAGGCAAAAGCTGAACAGAAACATTGACGGCACAGAGGAGGAAACTTTGATTTTCTTGTCAGTGTTTGCTTTGTGCCAGAACCCCAATGCTGGATTATTCGTCTCTGTTATCCCTATTCTGTATTTAGATCACACAACTGCACCTTGATCGTGCTGATGTGACGTTTCAGACGCACACAGCCACTGCTGCTCACAGATGTCCTCGCCGTCTCCATCGCGAGGTCGTCTAGGCTCGCGTGATGTTGGGAAGTGTGTCCACCTCTCCGTGCTCATTCAGAGGACAGCTGAGTCGCTCTGCGTCTGCTGCCTCGCTGCAGGCTGCGTGTTGCAGTACTCCGGCTTACTTTAATCTGAGCTACTGCATGTGTGTACAGAACATGCAATGTTATGTGCATGTTTGTCACGTCATGGGTTCATGTACGTAGATTGAAAACTGTGGGCCCGGTTCACTTTGTCCGTTGGGATCTTTTATTTTGAAAAATCATTCAATAATAATGTTAAAAAGTATGTTTACTGAAAGACGAAGCCCCGATCGTGGTCGTGCATCCGCTTTATGATTTGACTTTCTGCATTTATCATCAAGACTTCAGACACAAAATCTTTGTGTCCACCGGTTTGTGTTAAATCATCCTTTTGCCCAGTTACAACACCAAGGTTCTTCAGCTTGTGCAGGTGTGTGAGTGCACGGCAGACACACAAAGATGATTCTGTAACTTCTTAAGAGGTGAACATCATCCCATCACAGTTTCTGGCTTTTTTCTTTAGCTCTGGTAGATTTTAATTTATTGAAAGGCAACTGCAGGAGCTATTTCCAAGCCGTCGCTGTGTTTGTATAGTTTTGGAAAATGTAACTCTCGGATTTAATTTCAGCACAATCTTTGAGGAATCAGTATTTCGCAGGCTTGTCCAAGAGCTTTCTCTGGGGAACTGCAGTTCCACAAAAGTATTTATTGGCGTCACTTTTCTGGCTCACTGGCCTTTCGAGCACTTTGAAATGTAATCAGACGAGTTACAAAACTTCCATATGGCAGCGATAAATTGAACTGCACTTTCCTTCAAACTTTACCAGCAGTTATGTTGCGAGTCACTTTGCCAGCGCGACGTAATTACAGCTGCGTCGGCCTCAGTTAGTGTGTGACATTCAAAACAACACAAGCAGTACAAGTTATCGAAAATAAGAACTATAGCATAATTTTCATTCTTTTAACTTAATGCTCCTCCAAAATCTTTATGGGCTGAAGGGGAAAAGGGCATTGTGAGTCAGATCCATTAAAGAGGAAAGCTCTTATCAAACAGCCTCGTGAAAGTCAGCTCGGTCTCTATTAAAGATAATGAAGGCGGTTACTGAGTCGATGTTTCGTGCTGCTGGTTTCAGACGTTCCCTAAAAACGTGGTTGATGAAATTACCTGTGAGTGTTTGCATTGTATCCTTTTCAGACGGCACTAAATGACTCCGTTTACATATCTGTGTGACTAAAGTCTGGAAAAAATATGCGTTTTCTTCCTTTTGGGCACAAAAAACCTGCAACAAGGAGGCATCCAAGACAGATGCCCAAACCACCTCATCTGAAAGGAGCAGTGGTCCTACGCTGAGCTCCTCTCACTGCCTCTTTCCTCTACATCTGTATTTTATTCCTCCCCACAGTTCAAGGGTGTTTGTGAGGGAACTAAATTGAATCGACAAGCAAACTGACAGCATCGCCTTCGGGCTCTTTTGTTTTTTTTAACCACTACAGACCTGCACAGCGTCTGTAGTGATGCACTCATCCACCTGTCAGTCACCCACCCCACCCTGGCCTCCACTCAACAAGACCTCGAGGTGATTGAACTTCTTCACCTGAACTCCACCTAACCCCTCGCATCCAAAAACACCCCTGTGGATACAGATTGAGACGGTCCTGGCATGTCTGAGCAAATCCATCGCAAACATAATCTGCTCAACAAAACAGCAGTGGCACGTGTTCTGTGACTGACAGCGACTATTATTAGCATGTTCTGATATTCCACGGATGTATGCAGTAACAAGCAGGGGATGCTTTACTGTACTGTGTTTGCTGAACATTCAAGCCCCCCTCTGCAGTCACAGTTTTTGGGCAGTAATGTATGTGTGAAACGGAAACGACCACAGATGTGGCGACTTCAGGGTGGAGCCAGTCAGACTTCATTCGGGATGAAAGAGGGACTGCTGCATGTTTTGACAGAAGCACTTTACCCTCAGTATTGATTCACAGGTCGCCATCCTTCTAAGATCAGGGACGCCAGTGTAAGAGGCTTCAGGTGAAAGGGCCGCTGTATTCATTAGACACAACCTAAAACACAGCTGTTAATAATTTATCACCGAGTGCTCCATGTCTTTTTAAAGCCTTAGCCTTTATTTTGAAGGGCCGTGCTCCTGGATGAGCGATGAGTCGCTGATCCAAACTGTTAGCTGACTCAACTGTGACCGCTAAGCTCACAATCAGTGAGATGTGCAACCTGACACCCATCCATTCCTGTAAGAGGCAGCGCGAGGCAACTGTGGCGCCAGGTGGAAACAAGGGCAAATGAAAGGTGACATCACTGATCTGAGCTGAGTAAGCTATTTTTTTCTTTCTAGGATGAGACGGTTTGGTAAGATGGCTCAAACCTGTAATATGCAACCGCCCGGCATGTGTAGATGAAGGACTTGACTTACGACCGAGGTCTCAGAGAGGCAAATGAACAGGGACAGCAGAGGAAAGTAGAGCAGGCTGACGCTCGCACGGGCTTTCAAAGATGAGTGCACACACACACGCAGAGGAAGAGCACTTATTTAAATACAACGTTGGATTCAGACAGTGCCTCACTGTGCTACTTCCTCCCTGGAGGATTTCACTATAGAAAATGGGAGAATAACAAGGAAGCTGTAGTTTTATAATGGTTTTTAAAATTAAAGTGTACCCATCTTATCCAGAGTATGCATCTGTAAGTGGGACTGCCATGAAATGAGTATGTCTTTATTGTAGCTGTATCAGATGGCATCCTCCTTACCTGACTGATGAACTGGGACTTTGTCTTTTTGATGGTGACACTGAGTCTAATTTACTCTCAACTTTTCCAAAACATGCGCTGAAAGAGGAAAGCAAAAATCTGTTCTCATGAGCACATTTTGTCTTCCTGATATCAGAAACACAACAAATTATGAAATTTTATGTGGTCGAATAACTACAGGAGAAACTATGAACTCATTCGTCCAATCACCAGGCGGCTCCTGGATTTTGAGCCTTCGGCGTTTCCTGACAAACTCGACGTTCACATGTGTTAAAAACAGTGACTGTGCTGCAAAAAGACAGGTTAGAGCTACACAGTGCCTCATTCAGGTCTGTGTTATCCACTGAATGAAGTGCCTTGCTCCCATTGGCTGCTTCTCACTGTCAGTCATACATCATCCTCTTCTTCTTTCAGCTCCCTTTAGGGTTCGCCACAGTGGATCATGTGACTTTGTCTTAACCTATCCTTGCTTCTTCCTTCACTACATCCATGAACCCCCCCTGAGGCCTTCATCTTTTCCTCCTCCTTGGCAGCTCCATCTTCATCCTCTATGCTCCTTCCTCTCCCTCCTCTGCACGTGTCCAAAACATCTCTGCCTTCCCTATCTAACTTTGTGCTGTCCCCTAATCCTGTCCATCCTGCTCACTCACAGTGAAGATCTTAGCATCTCCAGCTTGGCCTCCTGTCGTTCTGTCGGTGTCACCGTCTCCAAACCGCACATCACAGCAGGTCTCACTACCGTCTATGCTGCTGCTACAAATCCGCCCTGACACTTATCTCCACCCACTCCACCCTGCCCGCACTCTCTTCTTCACCTTTCTTGTCCACTGTCCGTGGCTTTGATGTTCACCTTTCCACCTGAGGTCTGATTTAAGGCTACAGAGACTGAAACAGACCACAAGTAACTGAACTCCAAACCAGGAATCATCGCCAGTCGTGATACAAAAATCCATCTTTCTGGTACTTTTTTATGAACATGCAAGACTAACAATAATGTGTTAAAGCTCCTATGATATAAGACAAGTCCGAGCTGACAATGTCCCACAGAGATGTTTGGTAATGACCTGTCATCATACTTCAGGCCACAGGATACCTCTTTAGTCGTTTTCTGATGTGCAGGCTCGTTTCAGTCGGTATTAGGAGACGGGAGAATCACAGGACTTTGACAGAGGACACAGGTCTCGTACAATGAAGTTGTAGACTTTCACCTTTTATTTCACACTGGCTGATTGGGCAGATTTAGGCAGTGAAAATACTGACCGGTTTAAACGCGTCCTGTTTCAATGATAGCACGTGTTAAAGGGTGAAATTCCAACAGCGACAATAGCAGCAGGGAACATTTGGCTACAGCCTCACTCACTCTACAGGACATCTCTGCACACTGAAAATGTTGACACACTTTATTTTTGTACAGTTTTGGAAATTACTTCATGACAGAAACAGTAAAAAATGGTAAATCTATCCACTCACCCACAGCAGAGGCCCAGACCTCCCACTTCCCAACCAACTCCTCCAGTTCTTCCAGAGGGGACACCAAGGCATTCCCAGTAGTAGCTGAGAGACATAATCTCTCCAGCATGTCCGGGTCTGCTCTGCAGTTTCCTCCCAACTGAACGTGACCCAAACACCTCTGCTATGACACATCCCAGTCAGACACCCAAACTGGGCGCCTTTCAACATGGAGGAATAGCAGCTCTGCTCCAAGTCCCATGCAAATGACCGCCTGACCCTATCGCTAAAGATATCCGGGAGAGCCTAGACATCCTATAGAGGAAGCTCATTTCCACTCCCTGTATCCAGGATCTTATTGTTTTGGTCACTAGTTTGTGGCCAGAGGTGAGCGTATAAACCTAGATGGACATTTTCACATTCATGCATCAGACATTCATGTTTTCCAGGTTGCTCTATATGAAAATAATTTCTTACAGGCAGCTGAATCATTGCAACACAGGTGGAATTTCTGATCTTTGACTGTAAATAAATGCAGTAAGTCCAGTGCAACAAGCTGCAAGACCAGCGTTTATTTAGGGTCATGCTTCTGACCGCCGAGCGCTCACCCACACAAACAGCTGAGCGAGTACAATAGAAGCCCACGAGACAGCTGGGCACAGAAACAGGTGGTACACACTGAGTCATGGTTTGTGTGTAACCAGCAACGTGTTATTGCAGCTCTTTGTTCTGTGTGTGTGTCAGCAGATTACTGTGTACCCTGGGAAGTCTGAACTTGCTGTGTCAGGAAGATGATGAACGTTTGGATCTTATGCAGAAGCACTTGTGTTGCTCTCTGTCAAACTTTAAATTCCAGCTCACCTCATTTCAAAAATCACCATTTTTAGACTTTTTGCAGCCACGTTTCTCTACGGAAGACTCCGAAAAAAAGTGGGCACTGGCTTTTTGCCAGTAGAAATCCCAGCCAGTCAAACTAACAACAAATTTCTTATTTATATAAATCAGCAGCTAACTGCTGCAGCCGCCCACTACAGCACCACCCTCTCTTCGTGACAGGAAGTTATAAATGAGGACGCTGAAAAGTAAAAGGACGTCAGTCAATGCAGATCTGCAGTAATCTGATGTCAAAGTTCACCGCTGTGAGTAGGTGCGTCAGCGTAAAGTCATTTTCACCCAGGCTGCTCGTACTAGCGCCGCTAATGTTAGACGCACTTGGACAATCTGACGTCATGCGTGTGCACGATATCGTGTCACACAGTCAGCTTCAGTCTGAGCATCATTAGCGGTTTAAAAAGGCCTCTGAAATACATCTGCATGCGGATAAAGTTTAACCTCGTCCATTAGCGTGTGCTCAGTTTTAACCGTTTGAGTGTTTTTGCTGCTTTTAGATGCGTCGTTTTAATTTTCCTTCCATTTAATCGACTCGGAAATGAAATGCCAGGACGATTCCCAGTCACCAGTGATGTAAGGATACTGAACGAACAGAGTTATTGGGACTGGGATGGAGATGGTGGGTGGAGTCTTTTCATTTAAAGTGATCATGTCTTTGCTTGCCTGCCATCAACTTTAATGACCTTTTTAGAGCAGTTTCCTCTCCCGGCTTTCCTGATAAATAAGGACCTTTTTTGTGCTTTGCTACAAATGCATTGTGTGAGTCAGCGTGCAGGCCAGGCACCTGGGGTTTCCCAACACACACATTCAAACACACACACTCTCATTTAGTTGGATGGCAGATGAGGTTTGGCAGTGCCAGCAGCTCCTCGCTCTGCCAACAGTGCCCTCGGTGCAGAGCGGGTGTTTCCCCGCGGCAGCGCTCCTCCACTCTGACCTGCAGCTACGCTCATTAATGTGTTAATTGATGTGAGCTCTCGTAGACACGCTACCAAGTCTGGATGGCTTCAGACGCTCGGTTAATAACTTAAAAACTTAAGTGCTGGGACTGAAGTCAACAGGGACGAGTCTTCCTTCGCTAAAGAGCTGCATTTAAATCGGCACAGCAGCAGTTTCCTGCTTCGCGATGACAGACTCAGCAAAGTAGTCCTGCCAGGAATTAAATATACTTCTGACTTTACAGGTTTCTCTCTAATCAAACATTGTTCATGGAAAAGTGGTGTCTGCCATTTAGCAGATTCGGAAGATGAAAAATTAATGAATGTAAGAAGCGATAAAGCAGTTTAAAGGTGGGTTCTTCCCTTTATGTACAACCATGTGTAAAGATGCTGCTGTTAATGCATTTATGCAGCAAGAAATGCACGGCCTTGGTGCAGTAATAGTGTGTGGAAGCAGAGAGCAGTGCTAAGATTAGACACACACATGCATCCTGGTGGCTTCCTCTAAAAGCAGCAGTAATGCAGAGTGCTGTTGGGTGATTAGTGTGTTTTTAAGCCTGTATAATGGAAGCTTAGCCCAGTGCTCCACTTTCAGGGCAGAACAGCAAGCCCGGCCATCTGGACACTCGTCGACTCTGATGCTGGTACGAGGGCCGTACGAGGCCACGGCACAGAACAAAGAGCCGGGCTAGAGCAGCAGCAGTGTCACTGTCGGAGAGAAAAGACGCGCTCGGTGGCTGTGGCACGCATTTCTTTACTGTCAGCGTGTTTGTTTGATTTTTCTCACCATCACACAGGCTTGAACAACAATACTCACTGTACATCGTACTTTAAGACTTTCAGGCAGCGGAGTTCTTTCACACAAGCATCGATGCTTTCTTATGCATGAGGGAACGTACAGTAGATGCACCTGGCCTAGGACACACACACGCACACACACACACACACACACACACACACACACACACACACTCCCCTCCCCCATGCCTCACGCTGTCTGATGATAATGTGGGGCAGGCAGATCAGCCAGATGTTTCTGGGTATAGTGTGTGTGTGTGTGTGTATGTGTGTGTGTGTGTGTGTGCGCACACATGGAGATTTATTTCCTGACTTGAATTGCATCTCTTTTGGTTCCGGGTGCGATGTTCTCTGAACGATTCTTTCATTTTATTCAGTTTTTTAAAGTAAAGCTTAAGAGTTGCCACAGAACGGCACTAAATTTGTTGTTTTACCTTTTTTCTTCTCGCTGAGTGCTTTTCTGCTGTCTTGTGCCAACAGGGCGAGATCTGAAGTTGTGTCAGTTATATAAAGAAAATGATGTCATGGCCTTCCATGTAAGCCTCCGGGTGCAGCCCCGCAGATGCTCTGCTGTGAGAGGACACTCGGCTCCTTCAGCTTCACTGACAGTTGCTAAATCATAAGATGAGCACATGGTCTGCATACGTTCTACATCACACTCAGTTTCACATCTTCTTGTTCATCACTGCTGCATCTTTTCCTGACGTCAGGTCCTCTGTGTTCAAACTCGAGTATTCTTTCCCTTTATGATATCAGATCACTGTCATGCATTTACCTGATCTGATTGCTGCTCAGTGCCTCTCACACTGATGCCTGACACATTTAAAATATTCCACTAATGCATGTATTTTAAATAAAGTCACTGATAAAGTCCAGGCTTTACGAACAGTAACAATGATTGATTATTGACGGAGCTGAAGATGCTGCTGAGAGCTCGTTCAGTATTTTATTGGTCTGGATTGTTTTTGTCATTTCTCAGATAGGATGTGTGCGATCATAATGTCTGTACCATCTTGCTTTCCTTCCCTTGTTCCTTTTCAGGTAACCTATAGCATCATATAGCAGTGTAGACTGTATATGAAAGACGGATGGAGCCAGTGAGGAAGCTAAACTTCTTCTAACAACCACCACAGTTTATGATGCTAATCAAAGGAGCTTGCAAAGAAAAGCGTCTCATCACTACTTTTATGTCTTATTGAATTCAACATGATGCTTATTTTGCAAATTAAGGCCCCGCTGCAGCTGCATTTGTTTAATCACCTGCTCAAATTAACAGGGTCAAATTCATCCACTGCAGAAAGTGTGTTTGAAATCGTTTTGAGTATAAAAGATCTCCGTCTTCATGTGCGAACAGCCTTTTACCCGCCACAGCCTTCCAGCAGCACAGATAACCTTCACAGGAAGCAGCAGGAAACTCTGCTTGTTCTTCCCGCTGCTTGTTTCGGCCGTTGGCAGCTGTCGCGGATGCAACCCCGACCGTTCTCCCAGTTGCTCATTTCCACATAACGATGCCATTTGGACACACGAGCTAGTTTGCACAGTGGTAGCGACTGTCGAAGTTCCTCTCATGCATCTGGTTGTTTTATTCTTCCCGCTGAAACACACGCAGACACTCAGACATATGTTTTCTACCCACATTCTCTTTATTCGCCTTAACTCTGTGGTTTGAATGCATGCATAGTGCACAGTAGTTAGGTTGTTCAGTACAGATGCACTTTTGTACCTTTTCACTGGTTTGAATCAAAAAGGCTCCGTCTCTCTGGTTCAGTTACGACGATGAAGCATTTGGAAAAATAAACCTCACATGAAAAACATTTTCTGTCTTTGAATCTGAAGGATGTGAAGCAGCTGGTGTTGACTGACAGCAGCACTGATGTAAAGAGTGCTGGAGTAAAACACGACAGGTCCCACTGCAGTCCTGGAGAAGTCAAATAATATATTTAATGACCGTCTCCTCTCCCACGTCTCTCAGCTTTACGTATGGCGCGTTCCCTCTACACATGCCGGTCGTCTGTTACATTCACAGGAAAATTAAAAATACTGTCACCAGTTTTCTGTCATATGGACATAATGTCATAACATCAGGATATCAGATCTGACCTCTTCTTCCATTCACTGGTGAAAATTCTTCTTCTTGTCCTTAGCGGGCGACCAGCGGCGGTGGTCTGCCGCGCAACCAGTACGCTGCTGTAGGTGCCGCAGGTTCTCTTGCTTGACCAACGATTATCTTCCACGCTTTTCGATCTAAGGCGATGGTTCTTGCCTGCTCGAGGTCAAGTCGAAGGGCCTTCAAATCATCCTGGATTTGTTTCATCCATGTCTTCTTTGGTGCATTTCGATGTACCCTCCAATCGGTGGGGCGGGTCAACCAGAGTAGGCCATGGGGGTAGCGGCTCGGGTCCATTCGACAAATGCGGCCAAACCAACGGAGTCGGCGGCGCTGGATTAGGTCGCCGATCGTCGGTTGGCTGCCGCAGCTGGTGAGGATGGTGTCATTCGAATGACGGTCGCGAAGGGAAACGCCGAGAATGCATCTAAGGCGACGCATTTGGAAAACTTCGAGCTTGCTCAGGTCGTGTTTGAGCATTGTCCACGTCTCTGCGCCGTAAAGTAGAATGGGCAGGATCAGGGTTCGGTAAAGGCGGATCTTTGTCGCCAATGAGATGTTGACTGGTGAAAATTAGAATCCAATAAAAAATTTACATTCGTCCGACAATCGGAACCTGCAGCTAAAGTCTAGGAAGGTATGTGTTGTTTTTAACCTGTATGTTGCGAACATCACAGGTGTTGATTTACCTTTATAACCAAGCTAAGCAGTGCTAGTGTTCACTCATAGCTACGACCTGCCCAACCCCCCCCCCCCCCCCTCCCCCCCAACCCAAGCTTTTGAAGTTTTATTGTTAAACAAATTGGTGACATGCAAAGTTTTCAAGGGTTCAAAAGACTAGTCTGCAAGCCAGTTAGCGTCTCCGTGGCTACGTCCATCTTTTATATACAGTCAGTGTGTTTCATGTGTGGAGTGCCTACTGCAGCCAGCGTGGTTTGTGTGTCATTTACATGTCTGTGCACTGATGCATCAGGTTATGACATTAGAGAGGAATCTGTTTGCCCTAACTCGATCCTGGTATGAAGGGCGGTGCGCGTCTTTCCCTAAACTTCATCACGTATTTATTTCAAACCTGACCAGTGAGTGAAAGTGACGATGAAAGGTGAGGGACCACCATCCCTGTCAGACCATGTTGTGTCAGAGCACAGAGTGTGCACGTGTGGGGAGACGCAGGAGGAAACGGGAAAAGTGGCATCAGATTACTCGGTCGCCGTATCCACTGCTGCAAACCGACGTCACATTGCAAATAGCAGCAGGGAACCACCAGTGAATATACGCTACTGACATCTCCATCTCAATCTGTTCATCACACTGTGGACATAATTACAGCGACCTCAGTGTGAACAGCTTCACAGAGTTAGAATCACGACAAAGCATTTAAGGTTTCTCGCCTCGTGCGGTCGGTGAAAGTCTGCAGTGTTTTTCACAGTATATCTTTTCAGCGTTTCCAGTATTATGGGTTGTCCTGCTGTTCATCACTCACAATCCTCCTTCCAGCCTGTAAGGGCTGCATCAGTTTGCAGTGTTGTTACCACTAAACTCCAGAGTTCCCTACTGATCTGTATCCATTTAAAATTCTTTGTACTTATGAGAGCACTCACTGATTTTATGCTGTGTTTGGTCCTGTGTGTTTTTAGCTCGGAGGCATATGCAACAGCTGTAACCCCTGCTGCTCGCTGCCTTTTTGGTGCCAATTACATTTCTCTGTAGCTTGGATGGGCTTGCTGGAAAACATGCTCTTCATCCCCTCGATGCTGCCTCATTTTCTGCATTGATTAATTTCACTCTGTTTCCGATTCCCTCGCTTTTGTTTGTTTTCCTCGCTTTTCTTTTCCACGGACAGCGCACACAGTCACGCGTGCACATTTTCTCTGTGCCCCTGGTGCTCCAGATTTTATTATGAATTCACTTCAGCGATTTGTCTTGACAGCAGATTTGGTTAGGGGAGTCCCCTTGAGTTTACTACATTACCTCTGCATTAACAAGCCTGCGAGAGTGCGCCTGCGTGTGTGTTTGTTCGCGTGAGGGAGGGAGATGAAGAGCTAAAGCGACGCAGCGGTGCCCACACAGAGGAAGAAGGTGGGAGAGAAAATGAAGATGCATGAGCGCTGCATAAAGAAAATATCATCCTACTTCCCTCTCCTACATTAACTGATGTAATTTCTAATGGAGAGAAGTGCAGATACAAAAATGTCATGATTCAACCGGGTCACTTCTACTTTCTTTTAATTACTCATGTCTTCTGTTCCTCCCACTTCCATCTGCAGAAGCTAGAGCAATAAAAATCTGTTTGCCTATCTGAATGAATAACTGTCTTACACTGAATCCAATATAGTTTAAAGGGAAGCAGCAGCTCGTCTTCTTCTGCTGTAGCTCTGTCATGGAGGAGCGTTCCCTCCAGCATCTTTTGTCCTGGGTTTGTATTTACATTTTGTTGGTCAGTAAGAAGCTGGAGGCTGCAGTTTGGTGTTTGCGCTAAACTGCATTGCATTAGAAGGAGAAGTGCTTCTGTTGGGGTGACAAAAAGAACAATAACCTGTCAGTTTGTAGGCCATGACTTGCTAAAGAGTGCAGAGGAACAGAGAGGTGCGCCATGCTTTCAGAACAGAGTTCTTATGTTAGAACGAGACCCTCGATCGTGATGTAGCTGAGGTCATTTTCACACACGCATGGAAGCTTTGAGTGCTTTTCAGGCTTAACAGATGCAGGCGCACGAGAGAATGCAAAATAAACCATCAGAGGGACGAGTTCACATCATGTCAGATTTTATAGAACGACATATATAATGATGCAATCAAAGCCGGTAAGTGGGAGACACATGCTTCCCTTCAAGCCACGCCCCTCATCTACTCACCTGAAACCAAACTTCAGTTAAGCTGTGAAATGCAGAATGGAAGAGGCGGGTTAAAGAGGGAGCTGTGAGGTGTGGTCATGATATAACCTCTGGTGTTGCTCAGATTCCCAGAAATCTAAATGATGCACACGGAGCACGTTCATGTCTACAGTCTGCAGTCGGTCTTCACAGCAAAGCATGTTTTTAAAAAAAGATGCTCAGCACTATAATTACGTCCAGCTTTTCCTGGGTGGAGACGGTTTGGATGCACTCGCAGCGAGAGTGGATGACTTGCAGATTTTGTTATTCTTTCATTTAAATGTGAGTGCAGCAGAATCTGTTGGTGTATGATGGCACAGACGCTGCTGGATGCTTTTCATCATGGTGACGGCATGCGATGTAATCGTTCACCTAAAGATTTGTTCTGTCGTTAGAACTTGTACTACGGACAAAGGCGAGTGCTGCAACGCTACAGTGATACAACAGGTCTGCACGCCGAGAGGAGTGAGCAGCCAGAATGACTGGGATCATCCAGTTCTCTGGAATTTAACTGGAAGAGTGAACACAGTTCTTCCAAAAAAGATATTTAGTCATCTCAGGCAGTGCAGATGTGCCATCGATGGTCAGCTGGGGTGAGATCAGGTGATTGTGAAGGCCACAGAGTAAAATCCACATCATCTTCACTCTGATTAAACCACAGAGCGAGCCCTCGTGCCCTGTGGATGGCACCATGTTCATCCTGTCCGCTCCAACCAGGATACAACGCTTTCATCGCTCACAACAACTTTGTATTATTTGCATATTAAGGCATTGCATGTTTCATTTGCTGACCATCTGTAAAGGAAGAGCAGGCAGGGAGGGAGAGACCAGTGAACGCTGCCTAACACACCTCTTTCCTCTTCTTTCAGTTGAACCATAATCATTTTGCAGCTCTCAGGTTGTCTGTGTCCTTGCATGATTTTGCCATAAGTTATTGACAGTTTGGAGAGAAACATCAATACCGCATCTCTTCTGATGGGTAGATTAATACAGGCGTATTATCAGAGGGAAACTTCCCTCAAAAACTCCAGTTTAGTTCCCACGTAAGATCCATGTTTAGAGGATGTGCAAAAATTGACCTTCAGTCAGCTTCTGCAGAGGAAAACGAGGCGTGCAGCACCTGCAACATCAGATATGTGCACCGTTTTTTACCCCTTCTCTCCGTTGTCCCTCCTAACTAACAAGCTTCTGTGGGCACTGCACATTTTTATAAAAGATTATAATTTTAGAGATTTTCATGGCATGTTTTGCTTGTTTTCCACATTGAAAAACAAAATCAGCTGATCTGTCTGCTTTGCTCATGAGGATGTTTTCAGTTTATACACAAGAAACATCTTCACACTGTCATGAACGACTTTTTTGGCTTCAGACTCGAGTGACCATTAGAGGAGCTGCACTTTTTGCCAGTTCTGTACTGGTGTCAGTTTTTCAAACCCAGAGTTCGTCATCCATCCTTTTCTTTTATGATCAGATCAAATCTTCTTATCTGTGGTTACGTTCTCTCTTCTGTAACTAACAGTTTGGGAATTAAAGCTTTAAATATTGAATTACTAGATGTTTTCCCCGTGTTGCAGCCTCCCGCTTTTTCCAGAGCACGCACTGGAACAACGGCACAGTCACACGTGCACTAAACTCTGTCGTGCACTCGAGGGGCGGCGTATAATGTGAGTAGCTGTGTGTTCCAGTCAAGCAGAATTTATCCAGGTCAGTAAGTTGATCTGATTAAGTCAGTTTAACAGTCGCCTGAGGGTCTCTCCCTGCTGCACGCTCCTTTTCCCTCGCTTCTCACCTCAAAGTGCTTTTCCCTCTTTCCCCCTTCATTGTGGGACTTTTGCAGTCTGTCCCACTCTCTCTTTCCCCCCCGTCATTTAAAATCTCTGCTCATGTCTTTCTGTCTCTGTACGCCTGAGATCTGGCGGTGTGCTGCTAATTCCAGTTATTTAATTCCAGTAATGGTGGAGGGGGATGAATGTCACTGTGAGATCAGGGCTGAGATTGGTGCACATTTAAGGCTCAGTCTGGTATTGTAGCGTCGTCCCTTTAAAACCACTTTTGTCCTTTAACCTTTATTTCAGAAATCCTTAACTTTGCTTCAGGCCCTCTCATTTCTTTCCCTTCTTGATGGTTTATCTGCCTCTGCCATGTTTTTCCTTTTTTCGATTGTTTTTATTCTTTAATTCCTCTGGAATAACTGCTTTTTGTCGTCCCTCTCTCCCATGTTATTCTTCCATCTTTTTCTTCGTATTTCCTTGTTTTTCTAGCGCATTGCTTCTCCTGATTTTCCCTTTTTCTTTGGCATCCATCATCAGTTGTTGTAAAAATTAGAACTGAGGACCATTTATTCCAACAAGCTTCATTATCTGGATGAATTATTTCAGTTTAAATGAAGAGAGCATCGTAAGAAAGCTTTCTCAGAATTAAGGATGGAAAATAATTCCTACCCGGGTTTCTGAGATAGTCGAGTCGATAAAAGTAAAACTGGTGGTTTGGTTTGACTCCCAGGCTGATTAAGATGTTTAATAAAGAGCTACTCACTAATTGATTTCAAACAAAGATGAAGATGAAGGTTTATAGATGTTAGAAGAAGAAATAAGGTCGAGTGTTTTTCTGCAGTTTTTCATTGTTTTGCACAAAGAACTGAAGAAATTGCCAGTAAATCGTTTTTTTCCTTGTTTGATTCTTTTCAGCTCCGTGAGCTTCGTGCCATCTCACTGTGGCTGCAGATTTGTTTCAAGAAGGCTGAACTTCGACCAGATTGTGTTTTTATTGTGTTGTTACAGACTGAAATGTTGCAACAGAAGTCGGGTTTGTTGGCCAGAATGACTCAACATTTGGACGGCGAGATGGGGTGGAGCACCGGTCCCTCTGAGTCGCTTACGCACGACTTTCTGAGCACAGAAACACAGCTGATCGGTGACAGGACCGCACACGGAGCCATAAACACAGCCCTCTCAGCTGTGGGCTCCACCTGCTAGTTAGCACCAGTGCAGTGTTATTTTAATCAGGAGGGCGGAGCGGCGAGCCTGCGTAGAGGCATTTTTTTTCTTTTGCCTCCCGTCCATCAGAATTTCTTCTCGTTAATCCCGATTAATCCCGACTAATGCTTCTTTTGTCCAAAGACACGTCACCAGCAGGCCTCCTCCTTTTTCTGCCCGACTTCAAACAAATCAATTACTGCAGGACGAGATGGCTCTGTGCCGCCGGTGGAGCGTTTTTGCTGCTGTTAACAGCCACGGACGGATTAGGAAATCATAATTAATCCTGAAATGCTGAAGCACATATTTCATGTCGAGGTGTTTATATATACAGCACACGCGTGCATAGCGAGTGGTCTAGCTGAAATCCCGTGGCTTGCTTGGAGGACGTTGGGCTGCTGTCACCGACGTCTGCGTCCCGTCTCGGCCCATATGTGCTCGCATCAGGCTGCATTTGATGTGTAATTGTGCATCATTTCCCCAAAGTCAATTAGCGACGCTTCTGAGCCCCTTAGAGTGAGATTTATCAGAGCCCACTCCACCGGGAGCAACAAGATGACATCTGTCTGTAGCTCACTCCCCTCACCCACCCCCTCCCTCTAAATCTGTACTGGAAGGACTGGTAATTCTGGACCTGTTCAGCTGTTGTACCATTTGTTAATGAGAAATAATTAATAAGCAGAGCTGGTGTTGTCGTTCTTGTTGGACCATCTGCTTTCAGTGTCACCACACAAACTTCATCCTGGTCACCGCTTTGTGCCGATGAGCCAGATTCAAGCTGCAGAATTATTGTTTTCATTTTTCTTTGCTGCTACACTGCTGATCAACCTCATATTGATTGAAGCGCAGTTTGCACCGCCTGTTCTGGAGGTGAACACAAAAACATGAGACTTCATCATTCGACAGCTACGCCCACCTCAATAGTTTGATAGCACACTAGTGATGAAAGACTCATTGGGAGTTGTGTTGTTTTATACAGAATAATTTATACCACCCACTGAAATCCACCAAGGAGGCTAGCTAGCAGAAGGCCAGAGTTTCAGCTTACGCTTTAAGTTGTTGCCAATCCATTTTTAGCTGGTACAGCATCTGAAAGTGTGCAAAAGAGCTTCAGTGAGACGAGTGAAAATATCACTTCACTTCAAATCAAATCAAATCACTTTTATTGTCACATCACATGTGCAGGTACATTGGTACAGCACATGTGAGTGAAATTCTTGTGTGCGAGCTTCACAAGCAACAGAGGTGTGCAGAATACAATAATGTAAACAAGCAAAATACAAGAATGGCTACATCTGAAACTAATAAATATATGTACAATATATAATAGTATATGCATTTCTGGATGTGTATACTAAATATTTTTCTACGTGTGTGTGTGTGTGTGTGTGTGTGTGTGTGTACACACATATTTTACAAATTAAATAGAGTAAACAATAAATAAAATATATAAAAATATACAGAGTTGAATATGTGCAAAACAGTGGCATTACTGTACAGTGTGGAGTGCCTAATGTTAAAGTTCCAGTAGTGAAGCTGAGGTGTCTATGACGTGTTCAGCAGTCTGATGGCCTGGTGGAAGAAGCTGTCTCTCAGTCTGCTGGTACGGGACTTCTACAATAACTGAAATATTTATTATGTATGATTTGATCCATCCAACATGTGCTGTTTATTCGGGTTCAGGTCGTGGGGCAGAGACACCTCAGACCTCCCGCTCATGTAGTTTCTCCAGTGTGACCTGCGTCTGCCTCGGGTGGGATACCCTCAGAGTATGCCGTTATTTTTGTGCCACTATTCTGAGCACATGTAAAAAAAGTTTGCAGGTGCAAGTGTGGTATTTTGAGGAGAAATTTATTTTGAGCGAAGAAAAGCTGAATTTGAGTGAAGAAAATTCATTCCTGCGTGCAAAAAATGTATTTGTGTTTGCTATTATCCCGAAATGGATTCTGGGATATTGCATTTCGTCATTTCGAGCTGATTGGAGACCAGAACAGCCAATCAGATGTTTTTGCATCCAAGTCTGTGATTGGCTGGTTTTGTGGCACAAATATAACGGTGTACAGAAAGAGTTGAGCGCGCACGAGCAACACATTGCGAGCGAGCGCAAATGCAAAAACTGAGCGAGAGGGGCTGCTGTTGTGTGTGTGTGTGTGTGTGTGTGTGTGTGTGTGTGTGTGTGTGGATAATAGCAAACACTGAAATACATTTTTTGCACGCAGCAATGAATTTTCTTCGCTCAAAATAAATTTCTCCTCAAAATGCAACACTTGCACCTGCAAACTTTTTTTTACGTGCGCTCAGAATAGTGGCACAAAGATAACGGCATATCAGAGCAGCTGACCGAGGAGGCGTCCTGATCTCTTTCATCACAGCTGACAGCTTGTGGACTGGATATAAAAGATGGTCGTACCCACAGAGCTTTCACACACTGGTTTACAAACCTCAGGTTGACACTTTGTTAGCAACATTGCTGCCGCTATGCTGGCTTTTCAGAGATAACGTAGAAATCATTTAGCAAAGAGCTAAATTTAATGTTAGTTTAGTTGTGTGGCTTCTGATGGTCCTTTGTGTTTGTGTGTGATTGTGTCTCACTGTTAAGATTGTAAATATGAACATGTGTGCTGTTTAAGCAGTCCATTATGCTTGAAATGCTTAAAATGAGCAGTGGGATGAAAATAGCTGGTTTATGGTCACGTACATGTTTTCCTGCTGCTTCAGCTTTGGATACAAACACAGTGTTGAGTAAACTGCTGGAAAATACTGATAATGATAGAGGGAAATGACAAAAAAGAGACAAAGTTGCAGAAGTTTTGCTTACTTGGTAATTAAAGATAATGAGATGCCCTCGTGGAGAGAGAGTGAAGCAGAACTTACTGTAATTACTCAGTTTGAAACTTCTGTCTCTGACTGATGTCGCAGCTTTAAAGGTTTGAAATGGAGAAAACTCGACATAAAGCGTCTCTTTTCACTGTGATTCAGTCAGCGTTACAATCCAACGTTTTTACATCTGCATGCATGCCGTTATTGTACTTATTTATTGAAAAATGTTAAGAAAATAATATCAGTATTATTATTATTAGCTGATGTGTCTTTGAATTGGTTGAAAGGTGATGTTTGGTAATGATAAGCTCCTCCATCAGCACGTTCCTGTTATACCTGCTCTAGCAGGGGAAAAGGCAGAAAATGCTCCGAGTCAGGCTTTTACCGACCACAATGCAACTTAATGTTTTCTGTGTGTCGTCCCAAGGCCTCAGTCGGCTAATGCACTTATGCAACCAGAGGAGCTCGACTCATCCTGCAGCACATCCTTCTTTTCCCATTTTCTCCCCTCTGTCTTTATATGTATGGATACTTTAGATAAATAGATGGCAGGACTCAGAATGACCCGAGGAGGGTGGAGCTAAACAATAAATCTAACTGTATTGCTCTTCCTCCCACCGCGACGCCTCAGGTTGCTCTCCTGGTGTAGAATTAGCCGCTCAGGGCTGGGCTTATGCAAGCGAGAGCTTCACTCTGACCCAAATGGAAAAGACAAAGCCTACAGCCGCTCTGCCACGGGTTACTGTAGCTCACAGATTTAGAAGTTGATGAATGATTCAATATAACACCAGAGGCTAGCAGCTGATCTCAACAGTTAGGATGAGCGATGATGTTTAGTCTGAGAGTATTTTTAACTAAACCACATCAGAAATCCTTCAGAGTTTGGTGGGTTTATCAAAACATGTCAGCGTACCTCACCACGGTTTAAACCTTTCATGCAATGCAGCTCTGGAATTTAATGAAGACCCTTTTTGCTGTAGCAAGTATTAAATAGAAGTACAGATTTGTTTTTTTTCTATTTACTTTAATATTTCTAACGATAGGAAAATTCTCCACTACATCTGACTGCCACAGTATAAAACATCCAAGCTGTATAGATGAGGAGGGTGGAAGCAGTGGGAGAACTGAGAGAAAATCCAGGTTTTGTTTAGTCTCAGGGCAACTCTTCGATTTTTAGATTAACGAGCTTCCATCCAAACAAAGTTTCACTAGTTGGACAATCCCGGGATGTTTGATAACGAGAAAAATCAGCAGCTTTCCAGGATTGATCCTGATTTCGGGGATTATTTTTGGCAGTGGGAGAAACAGATGACTACCCACAGCCAGCGGCAGCTGCACACGGGCCGAGCTCTCTGTGAAAATCTTTTTCCACTTGAAATAGAAGATTAATATCATTATGATGGGAACAGTTTATTATTGATGAATGAATGAGGTGTTATTTTTTAGCTGGAATCACCAGCTGATGTGGTGATGTTTTATTGTGGTCAGTTTTCACTTCAGTATTAAAATCCCGAGTTTAAAACACCTTGAATGTTATATTTTAGATCAGATTAGACTTTGGAACCAATCAGACTTTGATCAGGAGACTCGGCCGTCAGCAGTGAGTCGAACTTTTTATTTTTGATGTTTGAAAAAACTGAAACTGACAGCAGTCAGAGGCTTCTGAGTTCCTCTGTAGCTACACTGTGTCCATCTACAAAGTATGTAAAAGACAGACGTGGCCTTCATGGCGCCCCCTGCTGGGCTGTGAGGTCCTCGGGCTGAGCAGTTGGTTAATGTTTTAAATGCAGATATGATGAGCGATGTGAGGGATGCACTCATCACAAGTCATCTGCTTTAATTTAAAAAGTAAAAATGAATATTAGTGTTGAACCGGTCACTGGTGGAGATCATAAACCCACCAGGGAAGGGTTTTTATTCAGGTCACAGATCTGTGGAATCGGGCCCATTTTTCCCGCAGGTGTCTTTTGGCAGACTGAGGAGTTTCTGCACTGAAACCAAAGTTTAGCTGGAATTTTAAGCTCACTTGGTTCACGACGGGCAGATGACTTATTTGGAAACATCTAGCTGTTATATTCTGTCATGAATAGTAATAGGTGATCATTACTATAGGTGACTACTTTTAACACTTTAAGCAGGTTTTGCATGTCGTACTCGTGTACTTTTACTTTAAAGCGTGCATCTGATCGTATCATGACCATCCAGTCTCATCCCATCACTGACACGACTCCTCCAAGTAAACCTAAAATAAAAAGAGGTCCTGGGTAGATCAGCCTATTTTCAAGCACTTGAGCAGTGAGGTGTGTTACCATGTGCCCCATTTTCACTCTTCTCAGTGGTGTCATTTATCCAGCATCCTTTATCTCAGAATCTTACTGAGCCGTCACCTGAATGAAAGCGCTCTCTAAGCCAAAGTATTTATAGCACCTCACAGAGTACAGCCATTACAGCAAAATGGATCCATGGATGCTGACTTTAATGATAATGTGACGCCTTATTGATCCACTATAGGAAGTTTGCCTTGACCTTTAATGTAAAAGTCCAGTGGTCAAACTGATGAATCAGAATTACAGATTACAGCAGTTATTTATCAGGGATAAATAGATCCTGGATGGTTAAACTATACCGTAAACACAAATCCCTGAGGTGGCAGGACGCTCAGTTCAAAAGCAAAGAAAGCAGAAATGCTGCTGAGGGGAAGGTCTCCTCCTGCTCCCTCAGCAGCCTCGCTCTTCCATCCGAAGGACAGTAGATGAATCTGTAATGAGGAATTCTCCCTCTGACTCGTCAGTCATGAATCAGTGCAGAAATAAATCGCTTCATGACACAGATTATATACACGGCCCTTTCCCTTCTGGGCTAATTTAGAAACCAGCTGTCGGTGCAGATGTGATCTCCAGCGGCTCGTGTGGTCCGAGCGCGCCCTGTCACTCGTAACGTCAGTCGGGGAGGTGGCAGGGACTAAACACGATCACAGACTTTAGAGGGAAAACCAGCACACCGCAGACCACGGCCTCTCTGTGTGAGGATCTAAACGTATTCTACGCTAGATTCGACACAGCGAACACCATGAGACCGGACAGTGTGCGCACCGCGGATGACGTCAGTGCGCGCACTGTGTCTGAGGAGGATGTGCGGAAGTGCTTCAGGAAGGTGAACGCACGCAAAGCTACTGGTCCGGACGGGATTCCCGGCCGCGTCCTCAGGTCATGCGCGGCTCAGCTGGCTGGAGTGTTCACGCACATCTTCAACCTTTCCCTCTCTCTGTCTGTAGTCCCAGCCTGCTTCAAAATGGCCACCATCGTCCCTGTACCCAAATCCTCCACCATCTCCTCATTGAACGACTGGCGACCTGTAGCCCTGACCCCCATCGTAAGCAAATGCTTCGAGAAGCTGGTCAGGGACTTCATCTGCTCTGCACTACCCGACTCACTGGACCCTCTACAGTTCGCATACCGCCACAACAGGTCCACTGATGATGCCATAGCCCTGACACTACACACTGCCCTGTCACACCTGGAGAAGAGAGACACGTATGTGAGGATGCTGTTTGTAGATTACAGCTCAGCATTCAATACCATCGTTCCCTCGAAGCTGGACAGGAAACTGCAGGATCTAGGACTGAGCAGCTCCCTCTGCAGCTGGATCCTTAGCTTCCTGTCTGACAGACGCCAGGTGGTCAGACTGGGCAGCATCACCTCATCCCCCATCACACTGAACACTGGTGCTCCACAGGGGTGTGTACTGAGCCCTCTCCTATACTCACTCTACACCTACGACTGCACAGCCACTAACAGCTCCAACATCATTGTGAAGTTTGCAGACGACACTACAGTGGTGGGTCTTATCACCAATGGTGATGAGACGGCTTACAGGGAGGAGGTCAGCGCCCTGACCCACTGGTGTCAAGACAACCATCTCACCCTCAACGTCGCAAAGACAAAGGAGTTGATAGTGGACTTCCGGAGGTGCAGAGAAGTACACACCCCCATCACCATCAACGGCGCTGCTGTGGAGAGAGTGAGCAGCTTCCGGTTCCTTGGAGTACATCTGGCTGAAGATCTTACGTGGTCAGTACACACAAACAAAACAGTGAAGAAGGCGCAGCAGCGCCTCTTCTTTCTCAGGAGACTGAAAAGATTCGGCATGAGCCCCCGCATCCTCAGGACCTTCTATCACTGTGCCATTGAGAGCATCCTCACTGGATGCATCACCACCTGGTACGGCAACAGCACCGCCTACAACTGCAAAGCTCTCCAGAGAGTAGTGCGGTGCTCTGAACGGATAATTGGAGGTGAGCTTCCCTCCCTCCAAGACATCTACAGGAAGCGCTGCCTGAGGAAAGCGGGGAGGATCATCAAGGACTCCAGTCACCCCAGCCATAAACTGTTCAGACTGCTTCCATCAGGAAGGAGGTTCTGCAGCATCCGGTCCCCAACCAGCAGACTGAGAGACAGCTTCTTCCATCAGGCCATCAGACTGCTGAACACGTCATAGACACCTCAGCTTCACTACTGGAACTTCAACATTATGCACTCCACACTGTATATAAATGCCACTTGTTTTGCACATATTCAACTCTGTATATTTTATATATTTTATTATTATTATTATTATTATTATTATTATTTTTTTTTACTATTTAATTTGTAAAAATGTGTATACACACACACACACACACACACACACACACACACACACACACACACACGTAGGAAAATATTTAGTATACACATCCAGAAATGCATACACTATTATATATTGTACATATATTTATTAGTTTCAGGTTGGCCATTCTTGTATTTTGCTCGTTTGTGTTGTTGTGTTTGCACATCTCTGTTGCTTGTGGGGCTCGCACACAAGAATTTCACTCGCATGTGCTGTGCCAGTGTGCCTGCACATGTGATGTGACAATAAAAAGTGATTTGATTTGATTTCATTTGATTTGATGGGATGATTAGCTTCCAGTCAAAACAGCACAGAAACCAATAAGTTGAGTTTAATACGAGCTGTCAGTGGTGCACACTCTGTATTACCTGGAACCCGATTCTATGAATATTTCAACCCCGTGCTTTGATGAATCTGGTGGAAAAAAGTCAAATATGAGCAGGTAGAAATGGAGACCACGCGATAAAGAAATATGAAGCAATTTTGAGGAGCGAGAGGTTGCGTGAAGTACTCATCCGTGTCACCGCGATCTTCAGAGGCTCCTCCAATCCCCACCCCACATGTTTTATTCACAGTGCTGAGTCAGCCGTCCAGTAGGCAAACACGGCCGTCACTGGTCCAAAGGTCTTTGCATTGAAGCAGCGTGCGCTCCAATAACATACTCCAGTATTCTGTATCGTGTAGAAAGAGCCTGCAGAGTCACTCAATATGAGACATTTGGAATATTAGATTATTATTAAATTAGCTGAAGTTTCCCGTTTTGTCAAGAGCTCACATTATATCCTCACAGATTCAGATTCTACTCGTGGCAGAGGCGACATGTATGTGCAATGAAAGAAATGAATTATTCGATTTACTTATGTGGTTTTCCTCTGCAAATATGCCCAGCTTTGATAAATAAATAAGAGCAGCATAATCAGCTGATTCTCCAGTGAGCGACTTTAACGGCACTGAGTGTAACTCATAAAACCTGTGGCTTGGTGTTGAGGTTATTTCATTAATGATAAGGTCTTGGATTTGTGAGGGTGAAAAGCTGGGAAAGAGGACAAAAATCACTAATATGAGGGGGAAAAATCATTTTCACACATCTGGAGAGGACAAAACAACAAGGAAGAGAGAGGGATGAATATTCAGGGTCACGATGCTCCGAAATTTGATCCTGGATTTCTGGATATCCAGTTTTGCTATCCCGGATCAGGCACTACAACTCAAACAGCCAGTTTTTCTTTTTTATCCTGGTGTTCAACAAAAACAAGAATATTTAAGGTTCCTTTTGAATGTTCGGCAAAACCAGCTTGTTTTGTGAGGCAGTTTTGGGTTTGCTGTGTGTGGATACAGCTGATCTGTTCCTCTCTTAGACAAACTTGCTTTTGTAAGAAACTGTTTGACTGGTTCTGAAGTGAAAAAAAGCCCGTTAGAAATAAGCAGATTTCTAAAAACACTGACAGCAGTTATTTTCATCTTATTGGATTTAAAGGTTGGCTGATATCTCTCATTGTACTTTATGTAATGACACAAATCAAGTGGAAAATATAAATGTTGCTTTACAGCATAATGCAAGACTTTATGGGGTTTTGACCCATTTTCTTTGTTTATACGATTGATTCAGGCAATATTTCAGAATAAAAGTCATAATTTTTTTAATCACAGAAGAAAAAGAACAACCATTAAGATTTGATCAAATGTGATGAACTGAAATCTGAAAGACAAAAGATTTAAGCCCCAACAGCCAGAGAGAGGTCAGCCGATGGTTCACTCATGCTTGGATGAGGGAACCAGAGAACCTGCTGTTAGAGAGAGGTCCCTTTCAACAGGAACATACCTGTAGTACATCTAACAGGTTAATTGACATGACAGGACAGATGGTGGTTACAACCTGAATTCCCTTCATCACTCAGTGCATTTCCAGAGCAGAAGTAGCACTTCCATCACCAGCTGCAAGACTGGAGACCACCAGCACATCAGCCCAGTCAACGAACCGGCCGGATCCAGGTCTAACTGGTTAGCAGTGACTAAACCTTCAAAACAAAAGCAACATGGTTCACCAATAGTAAATCAATGGTAAATAATACATTTGACCTGCCCAAGTAAACTCTGAAGTAGGAATCTTAAACATGTGACATCAGTGCTTATAGTCGATTCTGTTCATCTGGACGTCGCGTTTTCAGTGGATCGAGACTTTATAGTTGTACGTTAAACCTGATTTTTCAGACTGATGTGAGCAGGGTTGGTTAGTTGAAGTTTAAAAAAGTATTCTTGTTGACTGTTAATTGGAGATCTGAATAAAAAAAGACTATTACAGTCTCTGTGTGGAACAGTAATTATTGTAAATTACAGGTTTTATGTTGAAAAAGACGTTCTGTGGTTGCACAAAAAGCTTCCACACCTCTGGAGATCGATGCGAGAATAATAATGTTATTGGTAACTTCAAGGAAAAAGCTCTGGTTAAATCTCACCTATAATGATCGTGCAAACAGGAGATAATAGAAGTGTTTCATAACTGCTCAGTTACAGCCCAGGTACTTAATAACATGTTGCATAAATGCTTTGGTGATTATTTTCCCCATTTAATTACCTATAAATGTAATTAGAGGCTTATAGGGAGTTAAGCATGACAGGATGGGAGGACAAACCCTCAGAGCTCTTAGATAAGCAGTACAGATACAGGTAGCAATTATCTTTATTATCTGCTTCATTTTATACAAATATTATTTTTAACACTAGATATATAGATGATGGATTTAAATGATTAAATCATTAGTTGTGAGTCAAATAGTTGACATGATGAAAAGTGGGCTTTTTTATGTTTAATTCATCAATTAAGAATAAAATTACAGTTTTCTTTTTTTTTTTTAAATTTTCTAATTTTTATTTTTAGGTGAACCTAAAACGAATGAATGCACATCGTTACGTCAGGTTAATCCTCCCGTGTAAGAGTGTAAGAGGGCAGAGAGTCTGTGGTAAGCTGGCCTTAAAAAGCCATCTGAACGTGTGAACCCGACACACACTGTGTCAGTCTGTGGAAGCTGGTTCCACCAAAGAGAAAGGAAATGCCTGATAATATCGAGTACATGCTGTAATTAAATGCAGGTGCATAAATGCTAAAACCTGAGCTGACTGCTACGCTTCCACAAAGTACTTATTCATGTGAACAGATGATGGCACAGCAACAGTGCAGGCTGCTCCTGATGCAAATAAAAGTGTTTATTGAGACATTTCAATGGCATAAAGTTGTAAATGAAATGTCTCTGATCATTTTTAGACTGCATAAACTGACCTCAACACGTCTCCTGAGCAGAAATGATCCAACAGGCTGTTTTTCATCCGTAGTCCCTGGACAGATGTTACAGAGTTACCTTAAAGACAGCAAAACACACGATGTCAAGCATGCGGAACATCCATCCATTCTCTCCTGCTTATCATTTTCAGGGTCGCAGGAGCTGTCCCAGCTGTCTTAGGCCATGAGGCAGGCTACGGCCTGGACAGGCTGCCAGTCTAACACATAGAGACAGACAACCAGTCACAATTTAGAACGACCAATTAACCCCACTAACCCCACCAACTACCCCACGGACTGTGGGAGGAAGGGAGTACGCGGAAAGAACCCACACAAACACGGGAAGAACATGCAAACTCCACACACAAAGAGCCTGATGTGGAATTGACCTCAGGACCCTCTTGCTGTGAGGCAGCAGTGCTAACCACTGTGCCACTGCATGCAAATTTGAACTAAATAATCAAATATTTATTAGCAGTAGTGTAAATAAAACAAACAGAAATCAATGATATAAATAAAAGTAGGAAGTGAAAAAGTAGAAAAGTTGAAAATGCAAACATGTATTGGATTCAGAACACGTGACAATAAAGTTTTCCGTAGAATTTCTCCTGCTTTCCTCATCACTGACATTCATGTACAGGCTGATGCTTGTATCCATGGTAGTGGGCACTGGGTGTTTCCTGGTGGGTCACTGGTGCACACAGACGAACAGACTGGTTCTTTTAATTTTGTCTGTTCGGCTGACCTTAATGAAAATGGACATTAAAAATAAGGTCAGAGTTTCTGAACTACTTTCTCACTAAACGTTTGCCGGGATAATAGTCTGAGAAACCCTGCAAATACAATAGAAATATATTTGTAGTTAGCAGTACTCCCCCAGACTCATCTTTTTACTTTGTCTTTCCTGCTGTGACCCACAGCTCCCACTGTGCTGGGTTCAGGGAATACTCAGGGAAAGGGCTTTTCCTTCTGAAGGTGTATCCTAACCTTGATAACACGGATAAATTATGATATGACCGGTGGTGTATACTGCATATTACAGTCAGCCACAGCAACAACAAAAAGCATTGAGCCGCAGTAGTAATGACAGCTGTGAGCTAAAGTACAGCAAATCTAAGCTCTGAGGGGTCGGGGTTCAAACCCCAACAGGCCCCTTCTGCATGCAGCTTGCATGAGAAGTCTCAAGAGTTTCACTTTTTGGTAAATAAAGGTTTCAGGGAAAAATCTGTGATTGATCGTAGTTGTTGGTAGTAGTGTTTTTGCTTGCATCTGCGTGTGTGTGTGTGTGTGTGCCACTGTCTGTAAACATGGAAGCTCGAAAACTTTTGGATGAGTTGTGGTAAAACTTTGTAGGGGTGTATGTGGGGTCATATTAACAATCCAATAACATTTGGCGTACATCCAGCGAGGTCTTCAAGGTCAGGCTAATGATTGGTCGAAATCTGACAGAGTCTAATAACGTGTGGTGGTGTGTGCAGAAAAGTACCATATAAAGGTTTAACATGTCTGACCTCTGACCTCTCCTTCAGGGTCAGTAGACTGGTCTGCAGAATAAAATAATAATAATGCTACATAGTAGCACTATGTAGCATTATGCTACATAGTGCTACTCTACTAACCCGGTAGAGTAGTTTGTAGTACATCTACATATTTACTTGGATAAAGGCTGGAAAACGTGAACGTGGTCACATAGAAACTGCTCAGGGTGATTAGAACTGTTGTCTCACAGAAAGAAGGTTTTGTGTTTGAATCCACCGTCTGGTCGGGACTGTGGAGCGTTTGCGTGTTCTCCCTGCGTCTGCGTGATTTTTCTTCTCTCTGGCTTCACATGCAGTGAAACTGCACAGTTAGTGGGGTGATTCTAGTCTTGGTTGTCTCGGCCTTGGGGCCGACTGGCCACCTATGCCGGGTGTATCCCACCTCAGCTGAAACAGGCTGCAGTCCCTCTGTGACTGTGAATTCAATAAGCGGAAGAGGATGGATGGAGAAGTAAAGAACAAGTGTTCATTTAGATCTACAGTCTTGTGTCTTTAACCAGTCTCAGTTTGGGAGGGCGTTGGTTTCCCTGACCATTAACTGGAGAACCAACAGCTGGGCGGTAGCGTTGGTTCTGTGTGGGCTGCTGAGTAGCTAATAGTCCTCTTTGCAGCCACTGGACCGAACACTTTAACTGAAAAACTGCTGTTTCATGTCAGGATGCCAGATGGCTCAGTGAGCTGACTGGAGGTCTGGATCCAGGCGAGCTGAATCTGAGAGCAAGTTCACTTCAGGTACTCCACCATGAAAAGCTTAAACTTAGACTTCAGCAGGTCTAAGAGTCCTGTGACAGATTTGACGTTAATGCCATGCGAGGTTGAACAGGGAGGGCGGCACATGCTAGTCCTGACATTTATTATGTCGATGAAATCCTTTTTCATCTCGTTTCAGTCACTTTGTTCTTCACTTTGCTCTCTCAGCTTCTTTGTACAGTTTCCTCCTCCCTCATTTACTTAATTTAGCCTCTTTTTCTCTTTCTTCCCTTCTTCATTTCTTTCCGTGGCTGCAGGTTTTATCAGTTCTCTCTGGCTTAAATTCATTTGATCTCATGTAGTTTCTCTCTCTTCCTTTCCATCCATCTCTCATGGGGTGAAAGGGCTGGAGCGGAGTTAAAAAATTCAATCCTCCGACTTTTATTTCCCAAAGTGGTCTTTGTGTAACGATATTGGCCCCGCTGTTCTTCCTCTCTTGTTTTCAGCTGGCCAAATTTCATTAGACCGGTTGTTGCCAACAAAGTGTGTGTGAATTGGGATTGACCCTGTGCTCTCCTGTCTTTGTCTGGCAGGGAGATTATGAAGCCATTTCATATTTCAACTTCACCCATCAAATCCCCAACGCTCAGCTGGATGAAGCTTTGCCTCTCGCTGATAGATGCGCTCTCATGCACACAGCACAGACACACAAAATCACCGAAGCTCCGACCTGCACAAATCTGCGGGGTTGTGGCCACAGTTTAGGGCTCACTCTATCACAGCACGCAAATCTCAGATCAGAACAGCCTACAGTCCCTCCTGGCATCAAATCAGCTGCATAGTATTTAATTTAAGGACTCGATGTACATGCGGTGGTCATTCAATGTTTGCTTCAGATTTGATGAAAGCTGCGGCAAACATGTAGCTTAGCATGCTTTCTCTGTCCAATAGGCCCAAATACATGAGCATACAATATTTAATCAAATGGCTAACAATAGGAAGAATATAAAAACATTGAAATTGTTATTGGGCACAGCTCATGCTTGCACTCCATGTCTGCAAATAGCTGTTAATGCTGGGAGGAGAAAGGAGGCAGTGAGGCATTGGAGAGGAGGCCAGTTCATTACCGTTGTGTGTTTGTCTATTCAGGTATGTTTTTACTGCACTGGCAGTGTGTTTGGATCATTGTCATGCTGAAAAATAAAACAGTTGCCAATCAGATGCTTTCCAAGATGGTATTTCATGGATGGATGAAAATCTGATGATACTCTGCGTTCATAATTTCATCAATTTTGACAAAGTTTCCAAAACCACTGGCTGAAGTACAGCCATTTTATTCCTGTCAAACTGTTCTCTTTGTCAGTTTTCATCAGTGTAAGTAAATAAAAGTGTCAAAAGTTAATGGACTCTCTGGGAGAGCTTGTGTTCATGCTGCCTCTGCTCCCAGAAGCAGCCAATAAACAGCCAGCAACAGGAAACTGACCAGGAACCTGGTTTAGCATTGATGCAAGCACAGTATCTGATCATCAATAATATCAGTTTTGACTGTTATTCTGTTAAAATGTGTTCATGTTCACAGTGACCGCTGAAATTGATGTCACGGTTCACTTCCCAGTCATTTAAATGAGTGGGAAGTGAGGCGTAAATGGGAATCGAATGGAGAAAATAACTCCCCAGACAGACGCTTGGAGAGTTTCTAAGGTGGCTGTGGAAGTTGTAAATCTTGCTTCTAAGAGCTTTTCTTAAATTTAACTACAACTGACACTTTAAGTGGACAAAGACAAATCAAACACTTCCGTCCGTGTTGCTGCAGCATATCTGTCTGTGGACATGGTTCCACTGTCAGACGTGTTGTCCTGGAAGATTTTTTGGCTACAGTCCTGAGGTGCAGTGATTATTTCCCCAAGTATTGAAGTTTCTGCTCTCACCGACTTTTCTGGACATCTGATATGAAATAAATCCTATCAGCTCGCCCAGCTTGCCAGCAGTGTTCGAAGAAAGTTATCGATTACTTAATGCTCCTACTTTTTTTAGCCTATATCTCATACATTTAATCCCAGACGATGCCATTATTTATTTATTTGTCCTTCTGCCGTTCTTGACCATGATTTATTTACTCTTACTCTCACTGTCTTTTTTAATATGCTGGTTTTAGAGGAGTAATCTAGCCCACATGTCCCACTGTGTAGTGAAATCTTCTTAGTGTCATTGTTAAAGGGGGGTAAAGGGGGTCGGGGTAGCACAAAGCCCTCCCTCAGTCCGGTCTGTGAAGGCCAGCCTGTGTTATGCTGGTAATGTGAATGTATAACAGACTGACAGGGCGCAGAGGGCTTACAGCACACAGCCTGATGTCCTCTAACCTACTTTTACACGCACTCACAGATTAACATGTTTCTGAGCTTTAGAAATAATGGCTCCTGTTATGGAAGAGAGGGAGGGGGGAGCTGTGGGAAAATTCAATTACAGCTGTAGAAATATCACCAGGACGAAGAATGGAAATAGACAGATTTACATTACAGCAGTCCTCCCACTGCGCCTCTTTCCTGTTTTATATGCGTGGATGTTATTTTATTACAGCAGACTGAGACATACAGACAAGCCTTGAACATAAAGATATTCATAGTACAGAACTGTTTGAAGCAAGGCTCAAATATGCAGGCACATTTTTATTACAAATCACAAAGGAAATAGACACAATGTGTGTATTCTGTTGTAATTGGAGCCAAAAATGTGCATTTGTCCATGAAAACAGACACAAATGTGACAGAAACATTGTCTGTCTCTCCCATCATGCAGACGGGTCACTGCAGCTACAACTGCTAAATATAACATACAGTAGTTTTTCCATACTGTTGTAGCTTGAGACGAACTGTAAACTGAGCTCGAGCCTCTGAACTTTTCTTCCCTTTGCTTTGTAAATGCTGACGGAAAGAAAGGAGACGGTGTCGTTTCCTGTAATTCATCACATTAGCTAAAGAAAGGCGCAGCATTGACCGGCGCGCAGCCTCCGTCTATGGAGATGTTGCTACAGGGAGCACCATACATCACAGACACAACTGATCGATAAAATCCGTTGCCAACTGTTGCTACGATCAATTTTAATTGATTAGTTGCTGCAACCCTATTCTGTTTGCTTGTCTCCTCTTCGTGCACACAGAAACTCTCTTGCAGCCCTGCATGCAGGAGTGAACACGTATGTGCTTAAATCCACACGTGGATGTGCAGATGCTGCCTGGTGTCACGCCACATTGTTTGTATACATGGACTCTGTTTATCCTGTGTTCACCCATCCACTCACCAAGTTTGGAGTTTCATGGACTTTATTTGATATTTTTGTCTTTATTTCATTGTTAAATTAGATTTCATGCATTTGTTTATTTCTGTTTGAGTTCTTATTAGAGTTTATTTAGTGGCTTATGGGTTTTTTTTCTAGCTTTCTCCCCATGTGTCGTTGTGTTTATGGTCATCTAGGTTGTGAGATCCTGTTTTGTAATGTGTGCTTTCTTCTGTCTCTTGTTCCTAGGTTTACTGTCCCTTTCTTGTTACCCTTAATTGGTTTTACCCATTTCTTCTTGCTTCTGTTAGACCTCAGTGTGTCTTCGTATTAATAGCTGTAGCTTTTCTTTAATCCTTTGTCGTATCATACTGTTTCCCTGCTGTCAGTTTCCAGTGCGTTCCTCTGTATTCCCGAGATTTTTGTTACTTTGTGTCTTGGGCATAGTTTAGTTTTTTCTTTGGACTTTTTTCATCTGAAATAAGCAGCTCACTTTTTGTTTTTGGACTCTGTCTCCACAATCACAAATGAAAAGGCAGTTTAATGTAAAAGTAATCCCAGAGTTTACTGAGTTATTCCAGCAAAACATTCTCTTGTTTAAACATCAGTTCTGCAAACATAGATATATGAGACAGATTTTACTTGAGGGATCTTTGAGGCTGACAGATGTTTTATTTACTTATTTTTTGGTCTTTAACTGTAAAAGAAACATAAATAAACAAGCTACATTTTGTGAGGCTTAGTGGACAGATAATCCGAGTTATTGATGGAAATATGCTGTTTTGTATCATTTTCCATTAAACTGATATGAGGTGAAGCCCCAGAGTCATCAGTTATTGATGAGGAAAGAAAAATGATGTGATGCTTCCAATATGTTTGACTCAGTGGATTCTTCACACCTACACCTATATTGCTCCTCTTTATCAAGTTTACCCCTCCCCTCATCATCGGCCCCTTCAGTGACCGTTTGAACCTTTAGCCTGAGACGTGTTTGCCAAACCCAGCTTCACTCGTATTTAATCACAGCCTAATCCCAACGATGTGACATACAGAATTTATTCCACACTGAGTGTTTTTCAATTTATTTTTTAAGCGCCTCTACAAACTTAAAAGCTACTGATCGTTGTTCCACTCATAATCCATTTCTAAGCCGTCCCCTCCACTGACCCCACACATGACCCCAAACTCGTAACTTTTCATTAATCCCACGTCTTTCAGACTTTATGCAGATGAGGCTACAAAACAACACAAATTCAGATTTCTAGTGAGGCTGTGAAATAGCGTGAGTCACAGCCTCTATTGTTAGGCAGTGGAAAATGCAACAAGAATAAGCCTCACAGGCCTGGAGGAACATTTGAATGTTGTTTTATGGAAATGAACAAGTTCATTAACAAGATCTGGCAGAGTTGGTGCTGGAAAGCAACACAATGACTCGTCATTATAGAGCCTCTAATGCAAGGCCACGTTGTCACAGCTCACTGACTGATGGTATGAGGTCGTTGTTGTGCTTAGCACTCGTCTCCCAGCAGGAACTGTGTCACTGTATGAATAGCAATTTTCGAGGTACTGAAAAGCAGCCTCCATCCGTCCGTCCATCCATCCATCCTTCCATCCATCTGTCCATCCGTCCATCCTTCCATCCATCTGTCCATCCGTCCATCCATCCATCCATCCATCCATCCATCCATCCATCCATCCATCCACCTGTCCATCCATCCATCCATCTGTCCATCCTTCCATCCATCTGTCCATCCGTCCATCCATCCATCCATCCACCTGTCCATCCATCCATCCATCTGTCCATCCATCCATCCTTCCATCCATCTGTCCATCCGTCCGTCCGTCCATCCATCCTTCCATCCGTACATCCATCCATCCGTCCATCCATCCATCCATCCATCCATCCATCCATCCGTACATCCGTCCATCCATACTTCCTCAGGAGGCTGAGGTCTTTTAACATCTGCAGGAAGCTCCTGAGGATGTTTTACCAGTCGGTGGTTGCTGGAGTACTTTTCTATGCTGTGGTGTGCTGGGGGAGCAGCACAGCAAAGAAGGACTCATCCAGGCTGGAGAAACTGATCAGGAAGGCTAGCTCTGTGGTCGGCATGAAGCTGGACACTCTGGTGACAGTGGCAGAGAAAAGGACATTAAAGAAACTGATGGACATTATGAACAATGCTGGGCATCCTCTGCACACGGCCATTAACAACCAGAAGAGTCTGTTCAGTGACAGGTTGCTTCTCCCAAAGACAAGAACTAACAGACTTAAAAACTCCTTTGTCCCACACGCCATCAGACTGTTTAACTCCTCTCTGGAGGGGAGAGGGAGGGGAGACAGGAGGACAAAGGAGGGGGGAACAACTAAGCTGTAGTGCCTCTTCACCTCACTGTGCAATACCTTTTGTGCAATACTTTTGTAAATAGTCAACGGTGCAATAGACTCAATACTTGAAATGTGCAATTCACTTGTATTTTTATTTTTATTCCTATTTATTCTATTTATCCCCTTCGTATATTTTATTTATATTGTCTCTGTATTTATATATATATATATATATATATATATATATATATATATATATATATAATATTCTGTAACTTCTGTCGGTGCTGTGCTTTTTTGGAAATCGAATTTCCCAGAGGAACCCACCCGAGGGATTAATAAAGTTCTATCTAATCTAATCTAATCTAATCTAATCTAATCCATCCGTACGTCCATCCATCCATCCGTCCGTCCGTCCATCCGTACATCCATCCATACATCCGTCCATCCATCCGTACGTCCATCCATCCGTACATCCATCCATACATCCGTCCATCCATCCGTACGTCCATCCATCCGTACGTCCATCCATCCGTACATCCATCCGTACGTCCATCCATCCATCCGTCCCTCCATCCATACATCCATCCATCCATCTATATACCTTTTGTTTATGTGAATGCTGACTGTGGATTTCACAGGTAACTCATTTACTCTGTTAAATGTTATTCTTTTAATGCCTCGATTAAGAGATTTTTCTTTAATTGCTGAGATCAAGCATCTGTAAATGTCTTCTGTCACATATTAGCTGGATGTCACAAGTTGGGGAGAAAGTCCCAGATTAAGCTCCTTTTCCTTAAAATCTACTTTATTCGTCCTTTTGAAGTTCTTCATTTTAACACTCGGGGATGTCCAAGGGCGAGAAAGATTATACCACCCTCTCGTCTCAGGGGTCTTTGACCTTAGCTGCATGCAGTCAGGTCTGACTTCTCTTGAAACGTCCAATTTGGTGTGTGTGAGATGACCGTTAGACAGGCTGCACAGTGACTCGTGAGGGAAAAATATCACTAGGATGATGTTTCTGAGGCCTGGAGCTCAGGCCATTTCAGCTATTGTTCTAACAAGTGGGAATATTTTCACCCCTGGGTGAGGCTTGGCATTTTAGTGGGAAGCTCTTTTGGCTGCCTGTTTACAGCTGAGAGGATTATCATATGGGCCATTTTGCCCGGTGGTGGCTGCTGAGAGGAGGGGGGGCGTATAACAGCAGGGGGCAGCCTTAGTTGTCTGTTGTACTTTTTGTTCGTTGGCCACTGGTTTGGAACTGTACTGGGACTCTTTGTTTTAAGTGGCTGCCTGTTAACCTGTCGAGTATTAAAGAATATATTGTTTATTGAAAAAAACAATAAACAATATACCTCTCATGTGTACTATTGCAGTGGTGGAAGTTGATATTAAAAATACACCATCTGCCACCTCATAGCTATGTTTCTGTGGTTCCTAAAAACTTCCACTTTGCACTCTTACAGCTTACATTTAATCATGGACGACCAACAGTAGCATCCAATCACATCCTTTCAGTAATGTTGGTGAATGCAGACTGCATGGCTGGTGCTTGGTTTTATAAATGTGTGACAATCAGACAGAAAAACACCTGAAACCAAAGAGTAAGAGCTTTAGTCCAATACTTTTATCTATGTAATGTATGAAGATGAGGGCCTGCATGAAGAACGATGGAGACAGGATTACAGAACCAAATGTGGGATTAAACAAAGCAAGAATCCAGCGAAGCATGAGGACAGACTGACAGACTGACAGGAGGGCTACAGTTTGAAAAATATCAAAAGACATCTCGAACTAAGACAGATCCACATAGGAGACATAAAAAAGGTGAAAATGAAGAAATGCAAACTCAAGGAAGGATATTAATTAAACAAGAGGAACCAAGAACCACCCACTCGTCTGTTCTTGGCTCTGTATGGTATAATAGAGAGAGTGTGCATCTATATAGACATCTCCAGCACACAGCTCTGGCTATGGCCACCGAAGCCCCACCCACTTGTTTTTAAACCTTCTATTTGTGAGCGGCAGCCATTCAGAAGGAAGGTGGCTTAAAGGGCTGGGGTCAGTTCACCCAGACTGTGTGGAACTGATAGCCAAGCATTTGTTGAAAAAGGTCAAACATGAAGTCCAAAAAGGTAAAAACCAATTAAACGCACTCTACGGCAAGGAGAGCAGAAACTGTGAGGACTATTGAGGACTAATGGGAGGACAGCAGTATATACACACAGAGAAGCAATCCAGGAAGTGGAACCAGCCAGGCGAACAAGACACAGCTAAACTAAATCGCAGAGAACAAGACAAGAGAAGCGAAAATAAAACGTAAAGCACAATAAACAAAAAGCTGGAAGTGAGATAAGTAAATATGGATCATCAGACACATGAATGAACCAAATGTAGTAGGACTGACACAAGAGGATGGGACACTGAGGGAGGCATAAACTCTAAAGCAGCAGAGACTAAACACACAGAGACAGAAGAATACATGAAGTAAATGTGAACATTAAACAAACCATCCATCCTGTTGACATGACTTGGGCAGGGTACACCTAGGACAGGTCACCAGTGTGTCTCAGGACTAACACAGAAAGATAAACAACCACCCACACTCACAGTTTAGAATCACAGTGAAACCTAACCCCACTAACTGCATGTCTTTGGACTGTGGGAGGAAGCCCACAGACATGGCGAACAGGAAAAGTCCACACAGAAAGGCCTCGGCCTGATGGTGGATTTGCACCGTGCTGCCCACTGTTATGATAACATATTATTATAATACTGGGCAAAACTTTGAAGTCCCAAAATCCACAAACACTGAGTCAAAGCACCAGCCACCGTGGCACGTGTTCAGGTAGTGGATGACCTGCAGGGCTGCACCACCACACATGATCAGATAAACAGGGATTATTTTGAACTGTGAATCAGCCCTCGCTTGTTTTCATGGGTTTGTTTAGCCTCACTTTCTTTTCTCCATCTGCTCTCTCTGCTTCCAGCCCTCCATCAGCGACCTTTCAGTTTGATTTTTTTAATCTTATACTCCCTCTGTGCTCTTCCACACACAGCCATGACATATAAGACCTTCAATTCTGATCTCTGGGACCTTCAATTAGTTCAATTATTTCAGCCAAAATTCACCTGTCTGCTCGCCTCCCCTCTTTGCTTGCCTCTTCGTGGCGTATCTCTCTCCTCTCTCCCTGCGTCACTCGCTGAGCCGAAACGTTGGTGCCCGACAGCGGCTGTATTCTGCATCCTGAGTGACTTCTGCCAGAGAGCGCGGGGACGAGTGATGCGGTGCTCTCGGTGAGCAGAGATAAAAGCGTGGCTGCTGACCTTGTACAAGATAGGCGGAGGATAAATTTCTGAGATGAAAGCAGCAGCAGAGGGAACAGAAGTGTTCACAGCAGAATACTTCACTGCTTGCATCTCCTTTGGTCTCTTTTATCTTGTTATTTTCTTACCTGCCTTCTGACCAAATATAATTAAAGTAATCTTGGTTTTGATGCAGACTTTTAGTGTCCGAAGCTTTACCCTCCATGCTTTCCTTCTGTGTTTGTTGTCTCTTTATTTGTTGAGTCATTCCTTCAATGAGCATCCATCCTCTGGTTTTCTTCCTTCTCCCCTTTAATTTCCCTCTCCTCTGATGACGCATTTTTCCTGATATATTCTCTCTTCCATCTTCTTCCTCTGCTCGCCATTGCTCACTCTCTCATCCCGATGGCATCTAATTCCCCGGCGTTATTGTCACTGTATATCAAGTTTCATGGGCTCGTTGCCCAGGCCTACACACACGTTTTATCCTAAAGTCTCCCATTAATTCATCACTCAGTCCTTGAATCCTGTATTTTCTTTTTTTTCACTGCCTGAAAATCTAAATCCTCGGTAGTTCTTCATGTTTTATAAAGTCCAGCCAAGGAAACATGACATTTCTCTCTTTAATCCAAAAGTCTCCTTTGTTTCCTCGCACACTGTTTCCTCTGCTGTGCACTACGAAAGGTGTGTTTAGACCAAATGCAAAAAAAAAAGTGTGTGTTATTGTGTTTCAGTATTTTTGAACCAGTTCTCGTGCAACAAGATGTGAACAAACAATTGCTTAACAAGAAATCTGGCAGCTAGAATCCAGTAGGACAAATAAATGCTACGATTTCTTTTCTGTTTCTCTGAAACCTCTCAGGTTTTGCTCTCCATTTAACAGCACAGTTGAACTGTACAAGTGTGGAGGGCGTGATTAGAATCCTCAGCCGAAGGCTTTTGTGACACAGCGTGAAGCTTTATTTTTGCCAAAGTTGAAACGATTCCAACGTATGAACACGTAATCCAGCCCGTCTCGTAAAAACATAAAACTAGTCCAGAAAAAGCCAGTATTTGTTCATGGACACCAATTATTATGATTTTTGTGACAGTCACATGACTTCTTCACATCACAAGTTCACATCTGCAGCATGTAGTTCATCCAAACAAAGTGGTGATGTCAAAAAGGGAGCTTTAAAAGAAGTAGCAGCAGTTTTATTTTAAGACTAACCAAGTCGTGTTTTTACTTAATTGCCTATTAAAAATAACAGAAGTGTGAAAATCTGTGACTTGTGTGAGTCACTCCAGCACCACCCTCCCAATGTGGACTTTTTTGCCCTTTAACAAGGAGAATATTAAGTATGAGTCAGTTCATATAAAACTGCTGGAAAAACATATTGAGAAACAAAATCGAGTCAGTGGACGTCTGACTTTCATGGAGCTGCATTGTGTTCATGTTTAATCACGTTACCCACCATGCCCTGCTGTGCATTAACATCTAATCACAGACTTTGCTTTTAATTGTGAAACATAGAAACTTTGCTTCATGTTTGGTCTGAACATCGTCGTGTTTTTTCCAACTCGGTTTTTATCGCTTGTTTTTGGGTCTCGTCCGGTGTCACGTTGTACCAAGAAGCTGTTCCTTTGTAAATCCACGTTTTCTGTGAGTCACTGTATATTTAAGAAGAGTTAGTTTTCCTAAAGACACATCAGATCTCCCAGCGTGCTCTGTCCACGTCTTCCTTAATTTCTCCTGTCCACGTCTCTCCTCCTGCGTTACACATTTCTGATCCATCTGCTGTTTGCTATCAGAAGTTTTATTTTTGTTCTTGGACGAGAGACAAACAAACTACAAGACTGTTTTGAATCAATCAGAAAATCTGTCTATCAAAACCCGATGTTGTTGTTTATATTCATGAATAATGGAGCTTGACGACCCCTCAGGACTGAAAAATAGTTGTTAAAATAAATTTGTGTCTCATTGTTTTTTCCCTTTTTTCATGGCGACTTATGACTTTGAGGAAAATGACCGCTGCGTGTGTGTGCGTGTGTGTGTGCGTGTGTGTGTGTGTGTGTGTGTGTGTGCGTGTGTGTGTGTGTGTGTGTGTGTGTGTGAGTGTGTGTGTGTGTTTTCAGTGCACACAGATTCAGGAAAAAGCAAAAATCGGATGCAGATACACAAAGACAGTTGCAAAACAAACAGACTGCAAAAAAAATTAATAAAATTATACATGAAGAAATTGAAAAGATATGCATGGACACACACACACACACACACACACACACACACACACACACACACACACACACACACACACACACACACACAGTTGCTTTTTTATACAGAGTCAGAGGGCGGGAAAATAAAATACCCTGTGCAAATCTCTTGGACTGAACATTGAAGGCCTTTCCTCTGATGGCCACTTGAGGCAGTCTCCACACTCACAGTGGAAATAAGCACAGCCTGGTGCAGTTGGGTTACGACTGTGGCTGCTGTTAATTGACAGCTGGATGCCAGCAGAGGCGGCTGTAGCTGCCATCTGTCTGCTATGCTTCATATCTCCTAATTGGAGTCCCTGAACTGGACCTCTCAACTCATTTGTGGTGATTGCAGCATTTGGACCATTTTAAATGGATTTATGTGGCAAACATGACTTTCTGTGCAGCTAAAGATCATCTAAGAAGGCTGTACTTCAGTTTTGTGAGAAAAATTCCACTGCCTTATTAGTCTGTGACTAACTGATGAAATGCTAGTTAGCAGGTCCACTGCATGGACGGGGAGCCCTACACATTACACCTGCTGAGCCACGGAAACTCCTCCCAGGAGGTTTCCAGTGACTTTTGGAAGTCTGCAGATAATGAGTCAGCAGAGTGTTGGTGACGCTCTGAAAGTTTATGTGGTCTGTGCTTCTTAAAACTCTCCCACTTTGCAATAAACACATTTATATTTCATGAGCACACTTGTTGCAACAGTGACATCCTATTACAGTGCTCGAAATCGGTGAGCGCTTTAGAGTGAGGCTGCATGACTGTGTTCGATTTTGCACACCTGTGGCAATCAGCTTGATAGTAAAAGCTTTCTGCCATTAACTGGTAACTGGCCACTTTGAGTTCCAAAAACCCAACATGCTGCCACAAATGTGCAAAATCTACAAAGCAGTGGACGACTTCAAAGTGGCTATGTCTACCTTTTATATACAGTGTGTGATAAATATGGACAGACATGCAGAGCGAGCGAAAATGAGCACAGAAACTAACAAAGGGAGAAGAGACAGTTTGTTCCGGTGTGTTTCGTCTGTCGGCACTGAGACATGCTATATTAATACTTACGTACATAGTCACAGCAGAAAACGCTGCTGCAGTCTTTGGGTGCAGTGATCCCAACGCTGAGCCTGCGATGACGTGTTACCGGGACTCGGCCTCCCTTTGGGCACGAAAAACAAAGCCGTAGGATGAATCATTAGATTTTAGGCTGAAGGCTTTGGGTTAGGGTTAGACAAGCTGTGATTATAGTAAGGGTAAACCTCCAGGAGATGAATGCGAGCCTGATGTCCTCTGAAATGATGAAACACAACTGTACTCGTGTGTTGCTTCATCAGTGTCATTCCCCGAAGCTCAGCAGCAGCCGCAGTGTCAGCGTGGGAGTGAGCAGTGTGTGTGTGTCTCTGCACAAATTAGTTGTATATAATAAAAACTGATGGGTATAATGATCATTTACATGTGAGCTGAGGCCTGGGGAGCTTCAATTTTCTGTTGTAAATTATTAGAAATGAAACTCTAATGATGCACTCGTATCTAATTGTTTCATATTGCGATGCTGGAGTAGTTCGGCTCAATAAAGGTGCTGCATCTTTATACTGTGAACAAATTTTATGGGATTCATGTCGTATTTTCCACACTAAAATCCTTAAAATCCTTTAATTTTCACAGAAATCAACAGTGTGCCATATGTATGAACTCTGGTTGTGCTTATTGACCTCGAACCGATTTTATGTGCTACACAGCGCTCAAAAATCAGTCAAAAATGTAGTATGTAGTACGACTTTGCTAAGCTACGAAGCCGCACCGCTTGATGGATTGTTGGAGCGTTACAGCTACTGTAGTCAGGAGCCTCGCGGAGGAATCTGGGTCCTAAATTCCGTCAACTTCAGGTCCCAAAGTCAAACGGACACTGCGACATCACTGAGAGTTAAAAACTGTCTAAATTCTTTCATCTTTAATAAAATGATCAGCGTTGCTGCTTTACCAGGTGCGCCTTATGGTCCGAAATATATGGTACATAAAATCCTTTATGATACAATCCCATCTACATGCTTCTAGAAAACAAACGTGATTGTTTCTACTTGTAAACATCAGAGTTACGACCTGCACCAAACAGTGAAACTTTTGAGATTATGATTTAAACTGAAACATTTAGAGTAATTATCTTTTTTAGGAGGACTTGGATTTATATTTATTTATATCATTTTCTGATGTCTGAAGTGTGAATGTGGTAAAATATAACTGAATATAATCAGTTCTGATGCATAAAGATTGAATGAGAGACCAGTTTTAAGTAGCGACGTGCCCTCTGCACTGATTTAGAAACAAATACAAGCTTCTGTTTTTCAAATTGAAGAATTGTTTCTTGTGTGTGTGGGCTGAAGTGCTCTGCTGACTGTCAATCACCCTACAGACAAACACAAAGAGAGATAATTTTAGTTATCAGTTATAAGAGAATAGATGCAAACATGAGACCTCTTCCAAATACTGCAAACATCTGGGAGGGCTGAGGACAGGAAGTGTGCTCTTCTTCCTGGGCCGATTTTCCACATGAACCCGCACCGAGTGCAGCAGTGAGTGTGTGTGCTGCTGTTTTTGTTCGTGTGCTCTTTTTGTAGTGCTGCAGTCTGCTGTGAATTAGTGAAAGTGGCTGGGAGGATATCAGCACCTGTCTCTTGCAGCTAATTACTCGAAGTACAGACGAGATGGTGTGTACAGTAAAGGACTTCAAGAATACTACAGAGTCTGTTAATTATTCAGAGATGTCTGACCCACATCTACAGTCGTAAACTATCCCGAGCTTCTCCACAGATGTTAACATTTTTTAGCCACACTTAAGAAGAACTCCACCTTGCAATGACATCGTGCCTCAAACAGATGGCCTTTGCAAAAGTGATGGTTCGTCATAATTCAATCACACGCTGACAGTGTGGAGGAACATCCAGTGATGCTCATCGCCCATGTTTGACTGCACATGCTGTGGTATCTGCACCAACCTCAATATTAAATGCAAGGCAAAGATAGTCCTGATATAAACAAAACAAATTGTCAGAGTCAGAGTGGAGGTTAATGTTAGAAGATCCCAACATTTTCCAAAAATTCCCAGTTTAGGTTCCTTGTTCTTAAGTTAAAGTTAAAAATCCAACTCTATCTTGAAGTATACAAGGACAGCAGCCAGAAACTGACCAGTCTTTGAAGTGTAGTTCTACTGTGGGAGCCTGTTTCCGCCACTGCAAAAAAAAAGTATCCATAACTCTTTCTTGAAATTTAGACTTATTTTCTCACAATTTTGAGTTATTAATTTGAAATTCTGATTTATTAACTCAAACTCTTGAGAAAAGTAACTCAAAAATTCTAGTTAGCCCCGCCAATCAGTAATCTGCGTGGAATGTGCACTCAAAACCAGATCGCAACAAATTGGCGCTTTCTAGAGTACGTTTGCTGATAGTAACGCCATTCAGCGAGTAACACGAGGATTTCATCATTTGTGAAGCCACACTGAAAATAATCAGAAATTTGTGCATTTATGAATAGCTGTAATACTGGTAGCTTAGCTATAGCATTTGTAGCTGAGGGCTTCAGCTTCTGGGTAACAAGGAAATGACATCATTCACATAGATTACTGATTGGCAGCACAAACTCGAAATTTCGAGTTAGTAAGCCGAAATTTAGAGAAAGTGACTCGAAATTTCGAGTTATGGATACAGTGGAACCCCGATTTACAAAAAATTCAAGTTACGAAGGCGCTGAACGGCAATATTTTTGCCCGTGTTACGGCAAAAAGCTCAAGTAACGAAATCCGCTGGCTCTGATTGGCTGAGCCTACAATGCCCACAATGCCTTCCGAATCATGTGACAACCCCTTGGCTTCTGTACTTGCGCTTCGCTGTTCCACTCGAACGACGTATTGTTGTTCTAGTTAGCAATTAGCCTATATCCTATCGTTCAGCATCGCCTCAGTCAAAACGCGCGATGGGTGCTTCGACTTACGAAAATTTTCAACTTACGAAAGACCCTCGGGAACAAATTAATTTCGTAAGTCGGGGTTCCACTGTACTTTTTTTTTTTTTTGTTAGTGGCGGAAACTGCCTTCCATATTTCTACAGATCTGCCTGTGCTGCAAGCGCCCAACCTGGTAGACAAAGCCACTGCAGAAGTGTAAAGAAGTGCAGTTCCTCTCATGGCCACTTGGCTGCTTACAAAACAGAGTGCCCGTGTAAAAATGTACAACGTGGATCAAACATGTTTACAGTTTGCAAAAGGAAAAAAAAAGTCTACCAGAACTCTCTGTTTGCGACAACAAGACAAGGACCTCTTTCCTTGTCTCACCTCAGTGCCTGCATTCAGTCACTTCTTGCAGTGATCTTGTTTTAAACGGTGGTTTAAAAGAAGTCAAAAAAAGACATTTATCTAAGTTTAATAAATAAGTAAGAATGTGTAAACAATCCAACGCTCTTGGAGTGAACTTTAATGATCCCAGCTGTTCCGGTCAATAAGTCTCCCAGCTATTCCAGATTTAATTATCTGGCCCAGGAGGACACAGATGGATGGATGCAAATCAACCTTTAGACTACATCTTTCCTCATCACAAGAACAGCACAGCATATTACTGATATGTTATCATTGTGGCCAAATGGCAGAGGACGAGTTTTTGAGACGTTTAAAGAGGACTTGTCGGCGTGCCGTTTAACATTTAGGCAGGAATTGGTTTCTAAATGACTGATGGTTTGATATTTGCCTCTATAATCCCACCCTATCCTGGAATAACCTTCAGCCCAATAGCCATTATTATTATTATTATCACCACAATAATAGCCTGCTTTTGTTGTGTTGATTTCGCTGTGGGATGGAGTGAGCATGTCTCGGCTTCACACTGGACTAATAGCTGTCACATTCTCCTGGCATCGCCTCGGTGTATAAATAAACTCCTGGTATTTCTGTGAATTGACGCCGGCATTGTGGAGATAAGCGTGTCTGCTTGTGGCTTCATCGGTACGGAGCCTGACCTCAAAGGACATTAAGCCTTCGCCGGCTTTTTACAGAACGGAGCTCTGCAGTAACCCCGGGGGGAAGAAGAGGGGACGTGAACAGAAGGTCGAAGGTTTAGCAGTTTTGTCGCTGCTGGAGAAAAGCAGGGCAGGAAAATTAAAAGTAATGCTCCATCATCTGCTCCAGCAGAGCTACTCACAGTCATTATCTGAAGCCTTAGTCCTGGTACGGCTCCTCAATCTGGTGTTAATTTATATCCCAAATCTGGCTCCACTAATTAGCCAAAAACTTTAAAAGCAGGAGAAATGTATGGACCACCCGCCTGGACACTGCTGCACACTCATCTTCAGCAGGATAATGAGCTCACCCATATCTAGAAAACTGCTTAAAAACTCAAGAAATATGTTAAACTCACACAGGACAAATCATCATGTGACCCACAGGAACCCAGAGGACCTGCCAAACACCTCAGGAAACCCCGAGTGACCTTTTCCAGAGCTGTTTTGGTGGCATCAAGATCACCTCTGGTGGTTTACATGTTTCAGCTGATGGGTGCAAACTCTTCTCACATAACAGTGAGGCTTTAAACAAAAAATGAGCCTTTATTATGGCTGATTGACATGAACAAAAAACTAGAGCAAAGGCAAAACGGGAGCGACCACTAAACTGAAACCTAGACTGGGAAAACTAACAAACTATGAAAACTGAGACAAGAATGTGGAACTGTGAATCAACCGTGACGAGAGGAAAACAGACGACCTGACAATGAACAAAGGAAGACAAAGGACTTAAATACACAAAGGAGTTGATCTGGGGACATGGAAACACACGGGGAAACAGCTGACACAAATGAACCTAAACACAGTGACAAAGACACACCAGAGTCGTTCAAATTGAACCAGGAAAGACTGAGAAAATACAACAATCAAAGAATAAAACTAGAATACACAAAACACTGCGTCACAGACCCAGTACAGTGACAGGTAGGCTGTAAAAACTGAGCAGTGTGGGAACATTTTCAAAGCACAGGACAAAAACCTGGACTTTCAGACAGCTGTACAGCATTTCTGGTCTGATTTTCAGGATTTAGAAGTGTGGCTCAAAAGACTTTGTAAATACTTGTTAGCAGCCAGAGTACTTTAACTTTTTCCTCCTTGTTTCGGCTGTGGGTGCATCATAACTTAATCAAGGTGATCTCCGCCTAGACGAGCTTAGATGTCTGCACTTGGAAAAACCCGGAACCTGTTCAAATGGTCATCAAACCACAACTTTACTCAGATGTCAAAACTTCAACCTTATGGGCAAATATATGGGAGGTCATCAGAGCACCTTGAGGCCACTGTTGTTGTTACTTGGTGCTATATAAATAAAGTTAGTTGAATTGGATGTTATCTTTATGCGGGAAGAACCATTAAAAGTATCATAAGCTTTGTAGTTACTTCCTGGTTCTGCCATAATCTGTAGTTTTTCTCTTCCTGGTTTCATTTTTCTCTGAATAGTTTGTCCTTCTTTCAGTTCACTTCCTGTTTTATTTTGGAGCTTAGCTCCTTGAGCTTTGTGTGTGTGTGTGTGTGTGTGTTCGGTTGCAATCACATCAACTCCCTCTTATTTTGAAGCTTGTTTGATTTTTGATATAATAATAGGTTTCAGTTTAATGAGAGACGATAAATAAACTTGATTTTGAAGATTTTTAATTGTATTTATTTATTCTTATATATTTATTTATTTATTATTTTTGCTGTTCTGTAGATAATCAAGAAATCATCTGCAGGGAGAAAGAAAATGAAAGTAATTAGCTCTGTGTCTGGAATGAACCTCGGGGTTATATGGGACATCATTAAGTAGATGCACGCCGTTTTCCATTTCAGACGTGGTATAAAAGCAGGCTCTGATTATATCATATGTACATACCTAAGTGTCTAAAGAGGTCGTTAAAAGGTCCCGTGATGTTCCCCCGGTGTGTGTGGGACATTTGATTTCAGCACTTAGACTGTACTCTACTTCTCTAATCGCGTACACCAAAATTTGAAAGCCCCGATAACGACGTCCTTCCACTATCGCCAGACTTCGCTCCCCGAAGGCTCTTAATGGCTTGATTAAAGGCTGTTTCCTATAAGCCATTACCTCGATTAAACTTTCATCATGAGTGCGATAATGACTTCTGTTAGAAGATAAATGTGTGTAGGTGTTTGAGCTCTGCCTGCGGCTTCATCCAGTTAACCCTTTGCCTTTATCTTCAGAGGAATAATTGCAGTGACACGCTGACATTTTACATTTTAAATGTCCCTCCTTCTCTTCAGCTGGCCATTTTTCCAAACAGTGTAAATAACTAATGGGCGCCCTTAACCTTTAGAGGTCCTTAGGGACATTTATTGTCTTTTGCATTTTTAATTTTAAACCATTTTCACTGTGTTGAGTGGAATATAGCCAAATTTGTCAAAGAATTTTCTTTTTAATTATATTTTATAATTGTGGTGTAAATTCATTGAATTAGCCTAAAATGGCTAAGCTACAGAAATCCATCCACCTTAGTCCCTTTGGACAAAAATGTCCACATTGAAACCCATTATAAACGCTATTTTTCACGCCAGAAAAATTACGGTCAAAGGGATCGTCAGGTTTCCAGCTTAGGTTTCGTTTTGGACTACAGGCCAAAGTTGTAATTTTTTTATTTGTCCACCGGGTGGCGCCCTTGCTTCACATTTGACCTCTGCTGGAAAACAGCGGGCTGCTTGGACAGACCTGCCGGAAATGAAGCCTCATCTCCGGCGTGCAGCAGCGGCTTCGCCCGCTGATCGGGCGGGACCATTTTTTGGTCCCTAGGACCATGAGAGGGTGCATTTTTTTTTAGTCAACAGGAAATGACGTATTTGTTGTCACGTGGTATCGGGCGTGTGTGCTGGAAAAAGGGGTCCCCGGTGATCGTGCCCCGGTAATCGTCGCGACTTACCCCGGCAAGATGCACTTATTTCGGCCTAGAGGAGGAGCATTTGCCGCCTGGAGACCATTTTCTGGTCCTGAAAAAAAAAAAAAAGGCGATCGAAATGAATCTTGGTGCCAATCTTTAGTCCATCTAAAGGCCTAATTATAATAACAATTGAATATTACCTCAAATGTTTTTTTTGGAAAATATTCAAGTTTTATGTTTTTTGGGGCAAAAAAAGCAGTGCGCTCATGTGACGAAACCGGGATATAAAGGGTTAAAATCCGCGAAATGTAATTAAAACTTGACATGAATATTTCAAGGAGAAGTAGTTTTAAAAGACTGACCAATTTAAAGTGAAAAAAAAATTAATATTTAATATTTTTATTGCACATTTTGGGGAATGGACATAGGCTTAAAGGTGGATGCATTTTTTTTTAATGTGCTCCTGCAAAAAAAATAATGGCAGGTCAAAATGAATTTTGGTGCCAATCTTTGACCCATCTAAAGGCCTAATTATAATAACAATCAAATATTACTTCAAATGTTTTTTTTGGAAAATATTTAGTTTTTTTGTTTTTTGGGCTAAAAAAAACAGGGCGCTCGTGTAATACAACTGGGATTTAAAGGGTTAAAACAACGAAAATATAATTAAAACTTTATATGAATATTTCAGGGAGAAGTAGTTTTAAAAGACTGACCAATTTAAAGTGGAAAAAAATATTAATACATAAGATTTTTATTGCACTTTTTGGGGAATGGACATTTATGTCCATTAGGGACCAAGGTGGATGTCTTTTTTAGGGAATGCATAAACACTGAATCTTTTTAATTCTCGAGTCAAAAACCTTCCACTTAATAAACGTTCTAGAAAATTGGCTGTAGGTTTGTGCAGTCATCATTTTTCTTGGCTTACTGTGTCCATAGCATAAATCACAGAGTGTCCCAGCTGCATGGGGCTGCCAAAATAACAAATGACTCTTTTAATACTTCCAACAACTCTGAATGGGCTAAACGGTGAAGACAATGCCTTAAAAGTCAAGCTAGTTGTTATTTGATTCATTTGACTGGCATCCAGAAACCAGACCGCCGCCTCGGGAGCATCGAGAGGCAGCAGCTTTTTCAGTCAAGGACACTTTTCTCACTTCCTTACAAAAGATGAGTTTGTGAGATCATCACAAAGCCTTGAAAATGTGAGTAACCAGAGAGAATCTCATCTTGTGTCACTTTTAGAAATACTCAGTTTATTGGAAGATGCTAATAAACTGCGCAAAAGACACAAAATCCACTTTGTGTAAATTCTGTAAACTGGCACAGACGGTCATCACGTCCCTTTCATCGCGCCTCAGCTCTCTTCTCTTTCCTCTCACACACACCTGGTTGCAGTTATGCTGAAGGTTTCTTCCTGTTTAAAGGAAGGACTTTTGGCTCTATAACCGTTGGTTATAGAGACGTCTGTAGTAGATCAGTCGGGGAGAGCTGAGGGTAAAGTGCATCTGAGTAGTTTTCCTGTTTAGCCTATTAATAGCAGAGAACAGATCTCCAGGCTCAACAAGACATACTGAGATCCGTGTCCCATCTGTGCAGTACAGTTTAGCTCAGCTGTATGTGGGTTGGTGTGTACTGTCGCACTCACTACTGTTGGCCTAGTTCTGTTTGCTGCCACTGCTGTTGCTGAGAAAGACTTTTCTGTGCTCCGGTTTTACTCAAGCTGTTTCCTACATCACCCCCTAACACTTTGTTCGCTGCTTCTGTCTTACATTTCAGCTTGCTTTAGGTTGCAAAGCATGCATGCATGCAGACGCACAGTCACTGCACATGCAAATAATACAGGAACACATGCAACAAACCAGCACGATTCTCTGTCATCTCTATATTAGGCTCTTAGTGTCTTTACATTTATTCCAGCATCGTCAACCATACAGAGACCAGCACACACACACACACACACACACACACACACAGATTTGTACATGCAGACAGAAGTACACTTACAGGAAATAAAAGCACTAATTGGGTCTTTGGTTTCCAGCATGTTAACCATATAAAATAATATTGCAATGTAAAAATATTCGTCTCGTTTCTTTCCACATGGAAACTTCTTGGCAGCAACATCTTTAGACATTTGACTATCTGCCCCTTTACTTTAAAATTGCCCTCTCTCTGGAGATCCCTTTCCCCCTCTTTCTCTTTTGCTTGCACACACAGTCTCCCTGTGGTTCGGTTCACACTTGAGACTATTCTGTCATGTGTTGTGTGCAGCAGGAGAGGAGGACCCAATGTGCAGACTCCAGGAGGTGAAAAGTACATTCCAACAACAGCTTTATTGCTGAGACCCAGCCTAACTAAACTGACTGGCAGGCTGGCACACAGTGTAACGTTGAGGACACACAGACCGAAGGAAACACAGGGCTTAAATCCACAGAGGGAGGAATCGGGGAATGGGAAACAGGAGGGAAACACAGCTGGGACAAATCAGGGCTAACGAGACAAGGGAAGCAAAACTGTGGAACAACTCTAACATAAACCACACGGAGAACCTAAACTTAGAACAATCCTATAACCCATTAGACAAAATGTTAGAATATAATGAAATAAACAAATTCAAAGAACCAAAAACACAAAACACTGTGTCGACGAACCGGGCGCTCAACATGTTCACATTGTTTATCTTTCATATCTGTGAACTGAAAGCACAGATGTGTAAATGTGTGATGCGTTCGTGGAGGATCGAGATGCAGAATACAACATTATTTGCATTCGACCGTTTACAGTGAAAGGAAAGTCCACTGGGACGCATATTGTTATTAATGTGGTTTAATCCCAGTATATGTGCCCACTTGGGGCCTGTGTCGGGCTGCAGACAGCACCCACTGCAGGGACCCCAAAGGTTCCCTCTCAAAATTCAAATTCAAATTTTATTTGTCACGTACACAGTCATACACAGTACGATATGTAGTGAAATGCTTGGACAACTGCTCGTGACCTAAAGAAAACAAAAAAGGAAAAGACTATGAATAAGATAGGAAATAAATATGAAAAATTAAAAAGGGTAAATTTAACTAGGAAGGAATAAAATATAAATTAAGGTTAAAAATGAAATAACTGTACAACACAAATTAGAATGAAGGGTAAATTTAACTGGGAAGAATAAGATAAAATATATAAATTAAAGTTGAAAATAAAATAACTGTACAACAAAATACACAATATAGAACTATATAAGAATGTATGAAGAAATATAAATAAATATATACACAATAACAGCAGCGTGATTTAAGTAATGAAGTGAAAACAATGTCCAGAAAGTCCAGTGTGTGTGTAAGAACCATATGTGTGGGTCAGTACTGTGTGGTGGTGTGATTGAGAGACCGTATCGCCTGCGGGAAGAAGCTCCTCCTCAGTCTCTCTGTGTTGGTCTTCAGGGAGCGGAATCGCTTTCCTGACCTCAGCAGAGAGAACAGTCTGTTGTTGGGATGGCTGAGGTCCTTCACCATCTTCCTGGCCTTGGTCCAGCACCGCCTGCTGTAGATTGAGTGCAGGTCAGGGAGCTCGGAGCGGATGGTGCGCTCAGCTGACCGCACAACCCTCTGTAGAGCTCGTCTGTCCTGCATGGTGCTGTTCCCGAACCAGGTTAAGATGTTTCCCGCCAGGATGCTCTCTATGGTGCACGAGTAAAAGTTCCTGAGCACCTTGGAGGGCAGTTGGAAGTCTCTCAAGCGTCTGAGGTGGTAGAGACGCTGACGGGCCTTTTTCACCACGGTGTTGATGTGACAGGACCATGACAGGTCCTGCGTGATGTGAACTCCGAGGTATTTGAAGCTGTCCACTCTCTCCACTGGGCACTCGTTGATGACGGGGGTCTGGTAGTTCCTCTCCTGCTTAGTGCTGAAGTCCACTATCAGCTCCTTTGTCTTACTGACGTTTAGAAGGAGGTTGTTCCTCTGGCACCAGTTCTCCAGATTCCTAATCTCCTTCAGGTAGGCCGTCTCGTTGTTATCAGAGATCAGGCCCACCACGACGGTGTCGTCAGCAAACTTGATGATGGTGGTGGAGCTGGTAGTGGCCACACAGTCATATGTGTACAAAGAGTACAGCAGGGGGCTCAGAACACACCCCTGGGGGGCTCCCTCTCAGTGGCTCAAAAGGGCAAAGATGTCTACGGGCCCACACGAGCCCACACGAGGCCCTCCTGGGTTTACTGAAACCTGTACACAGGCTCCAAAGGGCAAAACAGCTGTGGTCCCTGTATGGGAACATCTACTCAGGGCCAACGTGGGAAGTGTGAGTTTGCCCAGCTCACTTAGTTCACCCACAACTACCCACTGTGGGGCCGTGTGGGCACGTTTTCTGGGTAGTTCCACAGATAAAATGTGCATCTTTGAATTTCCAAGTTACAGAAGCTCTTACAGGCCTCAGCCTCGCTGCAGTTTCACCTTTAGGCTTTGATCTTTCTGAAAAGTTTCAACAAGATCCTGCAGCTTGGTTTTCTTTTTATATTTTAAACTCAGCAGGTGTCAACAGCTGTTAAAATACAGATCAGTTAATGAGAGGATCCCACTTTAAACTTTGTCATCAAACACTGCTCTAAGCTCATCTTTTAAAATCTTAGGAAAATGACTCCAAACAAGGCGAGTTTTTAAAGTTATGCCTTCTTTTTACATTCATTCAGAGCTTTCTCCAAATGATTTCATTAAACAGAATTCTATTTTTGCCATGTTGATCTTTAATCCTTCTACTTCTTGTCTATTGATGTAATACATGTACTTTGTATACATATTGTAAACTGAGGAAAGCGTCTTTCAGCTGTTACCTTCGTCTCAAGCTGTTTACATGTTTCTGTGCCAAACGCCTGGACTAACACCACCCCCGAGGAGTTTGTTTCTCCTCCTTGAGAGGAGTTTATCGGGCAAATTTATAACCAGCTACTCTGTGGAGCCACTATCTTTCTGAACTGAAGGAGAAATGGCTAAAAAGAAAAGCAAGCGCTCCTAAAAATGTCTGGAGGTCATCACAACACCTGTGTGATAAGATCATTTAAAAGCAGAGCTGCTTTGGTGAATGTTTAAAAGGTGGCAAAGAAACACTTCCTTGAAAAATGTGTTTTTCACACCAATTTCCAATTTTCCAGGCATATTGGCAGACGTGTGACCAGCCTCTGAGGGAATAACTGACTCGAAGGAGAAAACTGGAGTCGAGAAATGTGAATATAATAATGAATTCTGTGTAAGCAATGTGTTGTGAAAGTGATCCATGTCCTAATTAAGCAATCAGGATCTCGTATAAAAAACTATTAAAAGGAAAAAAAGGAAATGATCACCTGAGGGGTGAACTTCTTATAATACCTGTGCGCCCTCCATGCAGTTGATTGGCTCAGCTGTTAGTGCTGTTAGCTCACAGGGATCAGAGGACCTTTATGTGATGAGTTTGCATAATCTCTGCACCAGTTTTCTTAAGTTTCTCCCACCATCCACAGACGCGCTCAGTTAATGTTGACCGTCTTCTCACTAAACAGATATTAAATCTCAAGAGTTTCACTTCCTTATATTAAAAAACTTTGTGCTGTATGTAATTAGCAAAACAATGAAACTGCAAAATAATTGCAGTGCTAAGCAAAGGCAGAATCGTCTCAGCGCTGAACAGCACGACTTCACAGACCAGAGGCTGAATCAAATCCTATATGTTCGTCTTTTATCTACAGTCTATATGTTCTATGTGCGCAGTTTCAAATACAGCAGCAGTTTGAAACGGTGCTTTTTGTGGAGCTTATTGGAGAAACTGCAACTTAGTTGGATTTACTGTACTGCACACCGTTTCATCCAACTTTCATCTGATGGCCCAAAACATTTAAACATCAGGTGTGTGGAGCTCACACAGACGAGGTTTGTAGCACTACAAACCGAGACCAGAACAAAACTCCAGACACATGTAGACGATAAAAAAGGACTTTATCACTCCTGTGCTCCTGAGGTCCACAATTTTAAGGGAATACTTGTTCACACACGGACCCCCATGTGGCCACTGTAGCAGTAGAGATGACAGAAAAACCTCTGGGTGAGGCTTCTTCCTGTTAAAAGGGAGTTAAAAGTGCTTGTTGACATTGAGTCATATGATTGTTGGGTTTTCTCTGTATTATTGTCTTTACCTTACAATATAAAGCACCTTGAGACGACGGTTGTTGTTGTGGTGTTATATATAAACGAAATAGAATAGAATTGAATTATATACCAGCTGTAATCATTGCTGCTCTCTGCTTTAAAATCTCAAAGAGGGGGTGGCAAAGAGAAGATACCCCTAATTGAGACCCTACGGATTAGCTTTAATTGCTAAAAAACCCTCTCATGTCCTATATGTGCAAGTTTTTAAAAACAAATGTAATCTTTCTTGTATATTTCTACTTGTGGATGTTGAAATTCAAGTGTTTCAAAGTGTTTTCTCTGCATTTGGATCTGAAAACACGCAACGATGCTGCACTTAATAAAAGATGATAGGAGATGCGTTTGAACAAGTTTGCAGCATTTTCCAGCGCGAGCACTGAAGTGCAGTTTGTTGATTTCTTTTATCCTGTTCGAACTCTTTTTGTAGTTACTCATGAATCTTCAGTGTGGCACACGGCGCTCTGAGGTCCTTTACTTAAAAGCTTGTGCCAAATATGTTTTCTTCAAATGTACAACCTTTGTTCCACTGATGAGAAGAAAGTTCCTTCTTTAAATTATTCAGCGGTGAAATTTGTGTCATGTGTCTGGATCAGTTTGGATTTTGGTGGAATTCTTGAGCAGCAATTAAATATTGAAACAGAGCTTCCGCAGTCACACTCCAAATTGAATTATTCTGTTCACTAAACCATCTGAGAAGTGGCGTGTGCACAAACACACGCACAGCTTTGTTTCCATCATTTGTTTTTTGGGACTTCCTTCATCCTCACAATCTCATTCATACACAAACACGCACAGACGTGGAAAGGCCACAGGCTAAGTGGTGTGACTGGCTTAACAGATGTGAGTCATTTGTCAGACTATTGACCCAATCCGCTGGATAATCTAAATGCCAATACGAGCCAGATAGAGCAATGCTAATCCCCGTGAGTGTTCGGTGTGTGTGCCTCTCCTCATCGTCTCTGCTCTGCCTCTTGTCTTCTCTGGAGAGCTCTTAGCTTTGTGGCAGCTTCCCCAGAGGCACAGAAAGGAAAAAACCCAAACGGACGTCTCACCAACAGGATGAACCAGCAGCTCCAAGAGTTTCAGTTCCACCTTTATTTGGGGATATTTGTCCCTAACTTACTGTTTTTCAGAATTTTTAAATTTACATAAAGTTTGTTTAATGAAAACATTGCTGTTCCTGTTTGAGTGGTGCCGTGGTCGAGTGGTTAACACGTTCACGCCCTGTGGTGTCTAAAGAATAGATGCATGGAACCACTGAAGACCATCTGATTTTTCATTAGTAGGGATATTTAAAGTAAAGTCTTTCAGGGATTATTGGATGTTCCAGATCAACCTTCGGTCTGACTGGATAAAATAAACTTAATGTGTATATGAAGCACTTTCATTAATACTGACTCCCTGGGTCTCATCCATCATAATTTCCATCCACAGTCTTTTCCATCAGATTTCTATTTCTGATTCCAGGTTATGCAGAGTTCTGTGAATACAAGATGTATTGTGCATGAAATCCACTGTTTGCAGTGTAAACTGAGGTCATCATGTGTTTCCTGCCAAGTTTTATGTCGTCTACAAGCCCCACCCAGAAAATGTTGTGACGCTATATAAACTGAAAAATAACTATGGTCTGCAATGATTTGCAAACCCCATAAACTGACAGTTTCTCCACACAGAAACGCTGAAAACACGCGTTTAAATTGAGACATTTTACTATGCTATGAAAAATATGAGCTCATTTCAAATTTAAGGGTTGCCACATGTCTCAAGAAAGTTGCGATGGGGGCAACAACACGGACGTCTTCAGCACTAAAGAAGACGTCGACCATCAGGCTTATTATCAGCTAGAATGGGACAGCGTTCTTCTCCCAAAAGTCCGGCAGCTGCTCTGCTCGGGTCCCAGACGTTGACGAAGGCCTGTCTAACGTTTCTGACACATGTTGCTGCCATCAAACTCAAAATAAGCCTTTTTTCTTAAACCTGTACATTTTCTCATTTAATGTGTAGATTTGTAGATGATTCCTTCTATGTTTTTAGTTACATTTCAAACAGCTTGCAAACATTTTCAGTGTTGCGTCCGAGTCTTATCCTGATAAATAAGATGAGTGATTATTAAACATCTTTCCAGAAAGTTTCATCTTTCTTAAATTATTATAATCAGCACTAAATTTGCATGCTTTACTAAAAGGGTAATGAAATGAGACAGACTGATTAACTGATGTTAATTTCAAACTTCTGTGATGATCTGTGAGTTACAGCTCTCCTGTGTACATTACAGTAAGTGAGACGCATGCTGTTCTCTTTGGTGAGCCAGTTCTTATAATCTGCAGTCGTGAGCCAGAACAAAAGTCCTCTGATCACGATTACATACGTTTGGATAACAGGTGGGAGGAGGAGGAGGATGGAGTCACGCTCGAGCAGCGTTCAGAGAAGATGAGGTCAAGAACAGGGTCCATCAAAGCTAACAAGCTATTTACAAAGAGAGCGTGTAGCATGGGAACAATGGCAGCCGTCTGTGTCGAGAGAGACCGAACACTGGTCGCTGCTTCGGCCTCGGAGGGCTACAGCTCCGTCTCCTGGCGCGCTCTTCACTGTGCTTCAGTGTTTTTTCTTGTTGTTGTTTTAACACAGTCAAATCCAGTTCTACTTGGAACATGACAACTAGAGGTTTGTGGGACATAAAAGGTAATTGAGCAGTGGTTGGTTGCATTTTACACTTGGTCAGGGCAAGACCGTGAGAGCATGACAGGGTCTCTGATGATGCCAGGGACTATGATGGACTGACGTTGAAAGTCACAGCCAACAAAGAGAGACACACGGGGATGAAGGGCTCGAGGGAGTTGAGATTGTCAGTGACACAATCCAAAACAGTGACAATCCCAACTGATCGCTGCTAATAGTTGAGACAGAGAGCATTACAGTGACACAGAGAGTGACAGCGACGGCAGAGAGCGAGAGTGACGCTGATGATACGGAGACAGATGGTGACAGCAACACAGAGACAAAGCCAGGCAGAGACAGATGCAACAGTCCCGTCGGTGTGAGCTGTGTGTCCTCGCTGCCACAGTACCAGACTGCAGTCGGCAGCTCAAACTACAGTTTGCTGTGTGCACAGTAGCTGATTTTTTAAGCATTTCCTTCAGATTACAATCTTCTAAAATGGTTATGTCGTCCAATGTCATCTTTGAACTGCAGCTGGTAATAGTCGTCCGTCTGTCCTGTTGGTCCACTGCTAGCTGGAGAGCCTCTCACACAGAACCTAGGACAGGCGGAGAGCTCGTTCATGAGCCGCTACGAGTGAGGCTGCAGAGTGGTGGCAACTTTTTTGCGAGCATCTGATTCATCAGCTGTTTGTCTCAAAGTATGGCAAAGAACAATAAACAATAAAAGGTGAATCAAATGGACCATTATGGCAAGGCTGGGATGGTCAATTTGGTAAAGTAAATCCGTTGGGCATCTTTCTTTGCCTTTAGACAATAATTCTGATGGCAAAAGAGCCAAACGGGACAGGCAAAAAAAACAAAACAAAAAAAAAAAAGTATGGCAAAGAAGAAAAGCCTTTAAAATTTCCATATCTCCACCTAACAACAATACAAGGTACTGTGTTGTCTTTGGGAAACACAACAGTGATTATTGGACACATGAACAATAACCACATGACTGTACCCGCCACTAACACATGACCCTACGCTGTGTCACTGCAACATTTCATGTCTGGCACTGATCACCACCTGCACTCATGTATATATCTTTCTACGTAGCACTCATAATTCTTATTCTCATGTATATATCTCATGTATATCTCATGCACATATCTTTCTTTCTACATAGCACTTTAATTTTTATTGTTTGCACTGAAGCACCGCAGCAATTTCCTAATGTTGTAAACCTCAACATCTGGCAATAAACCCATTCTGATTCTGATTCTGATTCTGATTCTGATTAGAAACCGACCTCCTGCCTGCACCCAGGTTTGACTAGAACAGCGTTACTTCAAAGTGAAAGGATTTGTGGGCATTAGCAGAAATGACTAATGCCTTGGACTCCTCTCTTGTCATCTTTTTACAGGTGGCATCTAGTTTTCTTGAGACCTTTTTAAAGATTTGCTGAAATTTGAATTGCAGATGTGGCGCTGTGTTAATTCAGCTGTGTGTAAAAATTCAGTTTTCACTGTCTTTTTTTATGTGTTTGCTCTGAGGCGGCAACAGCTCTCAACCCTGCTGTGACATGAATAAGTTGGCAACATTATTACCATATCTGCAGCTTTTGACAGCTTTTTCATGCTTTCCATCATTTTGATATCTTGTGATTCTTTTTCTTAAAAAGTCCTAATTTAACAACATCAGGAACAAAATGACATGTGCAGCTAAGTGCGACGCCTGAGCCCTGCAGAGGAAAACAGCACTGACAGCGAGACCTGCAAACGGCATGCACAGATGACACGTTGCGTAAACACCCAGGGACTAAATTTGGAGACTAAGAGTGGGATTGGTGACAGAAAGCATGATTGTCCAGCGTGAGCACGACTTGGTCTTAAAGCTGTCTTTGTCTTCAAGGTCAGTTCACCACAGACTCAATGGGAAAGATGTACAGTCTTTAAAAACAAAGAGCCTTTATCAAAGCAGACAGTTAAACAGACAAAGACAGTTTTAAGATCTCGTCTTGTTCTGCGTTCAGACACACCTGTGGCCTCCTGTCTGAACACCTACACAGACGAGAGGACAGTATTGAGTCGCCTCGTGGTCGACGCTATCGCTCTTAGAGATGCATTGAAATTGATTTGAACTGTACCCATTTTTACCTCGTGACCTGGAGACTGTGCTCGCATCTTTTAGCATTACAGCTGCATTTGTGCCTTAACAATAGTTATATTCATAATAATGTCCGCTGCCCTCTTAGCCAGTTTACTCATGATTAAGACACCAGTGAGACTTTAACCTGCACGGTTAGATTTCCTGATGATCAATTTAACATTGCAGTCCTGTAACAGAGCCGCTTGCACTGACTGCATCAGCAGGATGAGCTGTGAGGCCCGTTGTTTACTGGGTGTACTGGAGCAGTCATGAGGAATATGAACATCAACAGTGCCTGGTACAGCACGGTCTGGATGTGCTCAGTCAAGCTCTAATGTCTAACGTCACCCTGTTGTCATGGGACAGACACGCAGTGATGAAAGCAGACGAGGGCATTACTTTGTATTTATGTGCTTTGATAACATCCTTTGATCAGTGATGAAAATAAGCTGTTGCCGTCCAAAAGTTCAGACGCCGATCTTTCATGCCGTAACCTTTTTCTTGTATTGCGTGCATGTTCGACAAATGTCAGAGCGTCTGCAGCTGTTATCATTTTCTCTGTCTTCCTAGGATCTCATCTTTTCCCATCTCTCTCATTCTCTCCACAGTCATCTGCAACTTCCGAGGCTCAGTGACTCAGGGTTTGGCTCTGGAGGTGGGGGAGACTGTTCAGATCCTGGAGAAATGTGAAGGTAAGGCTTCTACCTGATTGATAGCTTCATGAGATGCTGCGGGGGCGGAAGTTTTATGCAGCGGTAATGTCATTGATCATCGTTACGACTGTAAGCATCAGTAAACATGGTAAATATCCCCCAGAGCGAGCATTTTCTTTGCATCTCGCTCTTCTGTTCAAAGGCGTTTGCATGCATATAGAATAGAAACGGTGAGAAGAGAAACAGTGCGTCTCCCGGCAGCACAGCAGCCAGCGCAGGAAGTCATAACTCTAATTTACAGTTATTTTCTGCAAAGATAAAACATGTATGTCATCGCTCACGTAGATATTACATAATAAGTTATCAATTTATGTCCTGTTCCCTGCAACAAAGTTGTACAATCTCATTTCATACACGACTGGTTTGACTGCTGTAACCTGTAGTAACGCTAAACGTACCTTTCCAGGTCCTTATGAAACACTCTGGCTCCAGCCGTCCACTCCACTCCAGTCCTCACCGTAACCATAACCCTGTCACGTTTTCCACAGTGATTCAGGATCAGAACATAAAACACATTTACATGTATAGATTCATCCCAACCGGCTTTCAAGCCTCAAAACGCGTAACACAGATGATTCATCAGTATGTTGTAGGGGTGGGGAAAAAATCGATACTGTGTAGCATCGTGATATTTTGTTTGCTAATAATGTATCGATACAGGGACAGCAGAAATCGATATTTTGTTACAAAAAAGGTTTTTGTGCTCTGACTTCAGAGCATGTTGATCCTTTTTCTGAGCAAGAATCCTGACATTCCTTCACTGTCCAAATGTGTTTAACTTTTTTTTTGGCAGCAATAAACATGACAGTTTACTTATTTTAATTTAAGACATTTTATATTTTAATTAAGTTTAAAACTTTTTTATTTAATGTAAAATTATATTTTGTTTTAATTTACTTTCAAATTCTTCAGTTGCTGAATGGGCTGCATAGTTTTCATAAATTGCATAGTTCAGAATAGCTGTAATTGTACCAGATGGTTGCATCCAGTTAAGTTGGACTAGACTGTAATACAAACCGTTCAGTTTGTCAACAATAAAACTGACTGAAATGAGAGAAAGACTGAGTGCGAGACTTTGATATTAGATAAAATGAATATTGATAAAGTTTACCTTCATGTACAGAATCTGAATATCGCAAAAATATTTTTAAAAATTGCGATAATATCGTATTGTGCGTTAAGTATTGTGATAATATCGTATCGTGGGATGTATGGTGATTCCCACCTCTAGTATGTTGCTCGTTGGGATGAGAACGTGTTTTACGTTCTTGATGCTTGCATTGTCTGTACCATGTTCCCAGTATACTCTACATCCCTAAGCATGAGTCCATGCTGTTATAGTAATCAGTGTTATATGAACATAGCTACTAACAAGTGAATCATGCAAAAAACAAACTATTTAAAATCTTCTGGTTATGACAGCCAGTTCAATTTGACTCGTTTTGTTTCTACTTCCAGCCAATAAAGATAACACATGAAATCATCTTCTACTAGATTATTGTGCAAAAGCGACAGTGTTTTATTTATTACCTAAAAAATGAAATAAAGAGGAAGAAAAGGTCAGATGTATGTGTGATGTGGACAAAGTTATTCTTAGACAGATTTTTAGGGTTCTTATCAGGTAGCCAACTACGCCAAATTTCCAAGGCAAAGCCCGACATACGACATACAGACCTAGAAAAGCTCATTGATGCTCTCATTACTTCGAGATTGGACTATTGCAATTCTCTTTATCTAGGCCTCCAACTTTCCCTCATCCAACGCCTCCAACCAGTCCAAAATGCCGCAGCACGTCTTTTAAGCGGCACCAGAAGAATAGAATAGAATAGAATAGAATAGAATTCAACTTTATTGTCATTGCACATGCACATGCACAAGACATGATCATATCACACCTGTCTTAGCCAACCTTCACTGGCTCCCCGTCAAATCCTGTATCGTTTTAAAAATCCTTTTGTACACTTATAATTTTAAATAACTTGTCGCTCAGCTACTTAATCGACCTCCTTGACCTTTATATCCTCAAGAGAGCATTTAGATCCTCCAATCAATGGCTCTTAGTGCAACCAGTGTCCCGACGGAAGACTAGGGGGCATCGGGACGCGATTGCTGCACATAAACTTTGGAATAGCCTGCCGGTTGATATCCGTGTGTCGGAATCCATTCAATCCTTCAAATCATGTTTAAACCCACCTGTTTAAGCTAGCCTTCAAAACAAATTTGATTTTAACTTCTACCCGGTCTGCGCTTCTTACCTGTAACTATTCTGTATTTTCTTTGTTCTTCTATTGTTGTAATCCTGCAATGCGGCACTCGTGTGACGCACTTTGGTGTACCTTAGTCTTTTAAATGTGCTATAGAAATAAAACTGAAACTGTAGGTTGTTCAAAGCATTTCAAGCAGCTCACCACCGTTAAAGTTTTGAGAACAACTCCAAGTCTGTTCCAGTTATTGTCTTTATACCGAAGCATATCGATCATTCACTGCAACTGAACATCTTTAACAGTGTAAATAACCTTCGTGGGTGTTTGTGTTTAAGCTACTGTTTTCACTGGTACTTAACTAGAGAATGTAACCTAATTTGTAGGATTCAGAGCCCCCTCTCTCCATCTTATTTCCCTAAATTTTGTAAAAAACCACTGAAAGGAGTCCACGCCCTTCTAAATATTCTTCACGCGGCCCTCCTTTTAGTCCCTGTTATCTGAAAAGAGAACACTCTTGTCATTTTTCCCACTAGTTTTTGGTTAAAAAAGCAGCATTCAGAGCTGCAGTGGTGCAGTCTGCTGTTTGCTTCAGTGAATCACAGTCGGTCCATTTCCCTCCAGATTTTTATGAGGCCACCACACAGAAAAGCCTTCACGTTAATGCTGCGGCAGCGGTGGCTGTGTCGCCACAAATGTGCACAGTAAAAACAAAGTGGCACTCATTGCTGCATTCATAGTTCCCTCAAATAATGAGTGTAAATAGCCTGTAATAGCCTCGTGTGGGCCTGGATGGGAGCCCAAGTTATTAGCTGCTGTTTCTCCCATTGTTATTTCTAGTTTGACTCACAGAAATTAACAACTCAAGCCAGGATGTGTGTGAAGCCAGAAAATGTTGTCTTTTGCAGATAATGAGTGAGTATGTGCTCCATTAGCCACAGCTGGGGAGGACGCTAGCATCGATCTAATGCCAGGGGCTGATTAGGCTTCTCTTTACCCCGAGGGGAAGATGTCCAGAGGAGGAGAGAGGAATAGACAGAGAAGGAAATATTCTGTTGATGGGTTCACTTTGTGCCTTCCTCACCCGCCTTGTTGTGAGGAACTACAATCTGCACTTGCCTTCATTTTCCTCCCGCTTCCTCTGAACTCCAGCATCCTTCCTTTACACTCCTCTGGTTTCTCTTACATACACTTCTCGTCTCTTGTCATCTATGCATATTGACCAGGCAGTCTCATATTCAAGGCTGAGCTAATTCCTTGGCATCCAATCGGCGTCTAATTTGATCGGGTTATGAAATGCAATCCTGCTGGCGAGGGACACGACTTATTATCCGAGCCCTTGTGGGAGAGACTGGCATCGCAGCTTCCCCTGTAGCACGCAGCGATTATCAGGGCAAACCAGGGCTAACTGTTGTCCAAGATCCCCGAGGAAATTTCAAGAACTCGCTCTGCAGCTTTGGTCATTAACTGAACGTGTAAATAGATTTGTAGAAAATACCCTCTAAACAAAGGGCTGCTACAGCAGGACCTACATTTATTAGAAGATGCACTAGTCTAACGTTTAGAGCGACAAACACAAAAGAACTGTTATTTATTATTTATCAGTTAATATTTTCATTTTTTATTGAGGTCAAAGTCCAGAAGTGATCCATCATTGCTAATTCTGCTGCTGCAGGAGGACTCGAGGTCTCGGTTAAAATTGGCTTCATCACAGTAGCCCCCCCCCAGACAGAAACTCAGGGGATATATTGACAAAGCCATGAAAGTGGCAGCCGAACTGTTGGAGTCCAATCCTCAGAGTCCACTCCACAGATTACAGTCACAGCACTTAAGAAAGCATTAGAGTTCGATTAGAGGGCCAGCAGCCATTTCAGGTATGTGATTTTATTCTCAATACTGTCAGCGCTGCTGAAGCGCCCATAGTCAGCTGAGTGCTAATTATGTTGGAGAGGCTCTTCAGCTGTAAGATTTCTCTTTTTTTGAAGCAAACTTCTGGCACTGTGCAGAGAGCAGCTGTCAGCAAATAGCAGCTAAGTATGAAGATAACCTGATGTTATAATGTGACACTCGTTTGAAGACGAGTCATTCTGTGTGTAAAATGTGGTGGTTAAAAAGTCCAAATCTAGCAAAGCAGGGTTTTACCAGATTTGATTAGCTGGAGGGAAGCTCAGCTTTGATTGGTTATTATGCCATTGGTTGTATCTGACCTCGCCTATCAGAGCAGTTAGAGGCAGACTAAACGTTAGGAAACACAGTCAATGAACAAAAAGTCATTCGCCATGAGAAAATATCCACATTGTGATTCATACATCAAAATATGGCAGTTTTATTCTCTCTCTCAATGTCACTGCTGTGAGGCTGCAGTAAATCCCTTCAGGCTGAACACTCAGGTTTAGTCTCAACACTCCACTGAGGTGGCAGGAAAACCATCAAAGGAACCCAAATACGAAAAGACAGAGTAAACAACAACAGACAGCGCGAGGAAGATCGAGGAAGAAAAACCCAAACTAAACCCAAACACCGGTGAGAGCGAACTCAACCAAGGTAAGTAGGGCAAGGAAAGGAAAAAAGGCAGCAGTTTGCCACATTTGAAACGAACCTTCAAAATAAAAGAGGATGTAAAGATGGTGAAAGCATAAACTCGCAGAGACACACAGCGAGACACAGATAGACGTGGCATCAGGATGTAACAGGGGACAGGCGGGCAGGCTGTGGGGCGACCCTAAGCGACCTGGTTTAAAGAGCTGGAGCAGCCTAAGACAAAGACAGGGCTCAACACAAGGGAAATGAAGAATTTTCCAGAAAACCATCTTGTTTTCTGAACACTTTGGAGAAAATCCAGAACACACTGAGGGGGGGCTTCTTTCACTTCTCTAAAGGCCAACACCACAGCCTTAGAAAGCCCCCTCCAGAGTGACCACTGGTGTCATTGTAAATACACTGAGGTGGTGACAGTCTGCATCAGTGAGCCAGGCAAGCATTAATAGATGTATATTTAAAAAAACAAAACACGTTTTTTGTAGGCTACTTTAAAAATGACCTGATTTCCACTGGTTATGCAGCACCTATCAGATGGTTGAGCATTTAAATGGAAAAATGGAAGGGTGTGTAAATGTAGACAAAGTTTTTTGTTGCCAATAAGTCAAACACAAAGTATTAAAACAGCCTTACAAAGACACGGTTCTTCCTGTTAAAAGGGAGTTCTTCCTTCCCACTGTCACCAAAGTGCTGCTCATAGGGGCTCATATGATTGTTGGGTTTTCTCTGTATGTATTATTCTAGGGTCTACCTTACAGCATAAAGCACCTTGAGGTGATGGTTGTTGTGATTTGGCGCTGTGTAAATAAAACTGAATCAAAAATTGAATGTTAGAAGCACAGAAGAGCAGCCGTGCTGCTGCAGAAGCTCGAATCACCTCTAACGTTTGGATGCTGTTTTCAGAGCTTTTTCGAAATGCGGACTCATGACAGGGATGCTGTGGATCCTTTAAAAGTCCAAAATAAATGATCCTACATAAGGATCCAGACAGCAACTACTGTCCCCGGCTACAGAAAAGACAGTGGAGTTGGAGTAGAGATGAACAACCGTCACAGCAACGAGTGACTTTAGACATAAATGTTCATAGAAAAGGTGAAAAGTGACTTTTTTAAAGACCTTTAAAAATATGAGTACTGTGGTTACTGTAACTGTAACCATATATAACAAAAATATTAAGATGGGCAGGGTGATGGGTGACCACAGACACAACCACACAAATAATGAAACAAGCTCCGAGTCGTTTGATTTGATTCAGAATTTCAAGTTTTACTCTTTTTACTACTTGATTTTGTCATGAACCGAAGTTCCGAGCGCAGGCAGGACCCAGTAGCAGAACACACACACTAGGGAATGAGCGAATAAAGAAAGTAATTTTTTATTGAAACTAAAGGTGTCCCGTGAGGGTAGCCAGAAAAACAACGGGTGAAACCAGATGAAACCGAGGGACCGCACAGGGAACGCCGAGAGCGGGGCTGTGAGAGGCTGTAAAACAAAAAGAGAGACAGATTACTGGGGTGCGGAAAAAAGGCAGCATACGAGGGAAGGTGGAGTGTGCGTCTCACGGTGATAGCCGGGCCGAGAGAACCAGAGGGGGGTGGAGCTCCAAAAGGGGTCGAGACGGCGAAGCTGAATGTGAACCGAATCTCAGGCGGACAGGTGGACAGGCAGGTGGCTCAAAAAACACGCCGAGTTGTGATCTGGGTACACAGGGAAAGAAAAACAGTGTTAGGTCCGATGGAGAGTTTGTCATACGAGTTCTTTTCCGCAGGCGTACGTTACCGCTGAGAGGCGACTACGGACTGGCGTGGAGCAGCAGGTAGGGCAGGATTAAATAGTCCACCTGGTGATCGCCTGGGATGGGATGCAGGTGTGGGGTTAGCAGCCACGCTCGTGGGCGTGGACATCCCAGCAGCACCCCGGACGCCGGGCCGCGGACCATGACAGTACCCCCCCCTCAAGGGTCGCCCCCAGGCGGCCGGCCGGGACCCCGCCTGCGGAGAGAAGCACGGAAAGCAGAGATGAGACGAGGGTCCAGAATGAAGGAGCGCGGGACCCAGAGGCGGTCCTCGGGGCCGTATCCCTCCCAATCCACAAGATACTGCCAGCCGCGCCCGCGCCGGCGCGCATCCAGGATCCGCCGGACCGCATAGGCCGGATGGCCGCCGACGAGCCGGGCGGGAGGAGGGGGCTCGGAAGGAGGGCACAGGGGGCTGAGGCGGACCGGCTTAAGTTGAGATACATGGAACGTGGGATGCACACGCCGAGAGGCCGGAAGCCGGAGCCTGACTGCCACCGGGTTGATGACTCGGTCCACTTCGTACGGCCCGATGAAACGGGGAGCCAGTTTGCGGGACGTGCCCCGGAGCGGGATGTTCCCAGCAGCCAACCAAACCTTCTGTCCCGGCTGGTAGTCAGGGGCTGGGGTGCGGCGACGATCGGCGTAGTGCGCCTGTCGTTCCTTTGCGCGCAGGAGGGCGCGGCGAGCGCAGCGCCACACACGTTGGCAGCGCCGGAGGTGATGAGGGGCCGACGGGACGGAGAGGGACAGGTCCTCTTCCGGGAAGAGCGGAGGCTGATACCCGAGGGACGCTTCGAAAGGAGAGAAGCCGGTGGAGGACGAGGTGTGAGTATTGTGGGCGTACTCCACCCAGGGCAGGTAAGTAACCCAGGAGGAGGGGTTTTGACTGGCTACGCATCTCAGCATAGTCTCCAGCTCCTGATTAAGGCGTTCAGTTTGCCCATTGGATTGCGGGTGGAAACCGGAACTCAAACTGACCTTGGCGCCGAGAATGGAGCAGAAGGTCCTCCACACTTGTGAGGTGAACTGGGGACCGCGATCGGAGACAATGTCCAGGGGAATTCCGTGGAGCCTGAAGACTTCCGTGACTAACGCTTGGGCAGTCTCAGCAGCCGAGGGCAGCTTGGCTAGCGGGACGAAGTGGGCGGCCTTAGAAAACCGATCCACAACGGTGAGGATGACACATTTTCCAGAAGAGGTGGGGAGACCGGTAACAAAGTCGAGCGAGATGTGAGACCAGGGCCGGTGGGGAGTAGTGAGTGGGTGGAGCTGGCCCATGGGATGTTTCGTGGATGGTTTATTACGAGCGCAGACGGCACAGGCAGACACGTAGTCCTTCACGTCCCGTAGTAGCGATTTCCACCAGAAGTGTCTGCTGAGGAGGCGCGCCGTTCTGCTCACGCCCGGGTGGCACGCGAATCGTGCTGTGTGGATCCAGTGGATGACCGCTCCCCGGGCGGCGGCGGGAACGAAGCGCCGTCCCGGCGGTCCGGTCCCTGGGTCAGGGTCCCCTGGGAGCGCTTGACGAATGGTCTCCTCAATCTCCCAGGTGAGAGCACCCACCACGCAGGAGGCAGGCAGGATGGTGGCGGGGGGGGGCGCCTCGCTGTCGGGGGAATACAGACGGGAGAGCGCATCGGGTTTGATGTTTCGTGACCCGGGACGATAGGAGAGTGTGAAGTTGAAACGGGCGAAGAATAGGGACCAGCGAGCTTGACGGGGATTTAACCTCTTGGCGGTTCTAAGGTACAGTAGATTTTTATGATCCGTCCATATAACGAAGGGCTGTTCGGTCCCCTCCAGCCAGTGACGCCATTCCTCCAATGCGAGTTTTACCGCTAGGAGTTCCCTGTCGCCGATGTCGTAATTCCTTTCTGCGGGGGTGAGTCGGCGTGAGAAAAAGGCGCACGGCCGGAGTTTGTTCAGGGGCCCAGACCGCTGGGAAAGAACCGCCCCGACTCCCGCGTCAGATGCGTCGACCTCAACAACAAACTGTTTAGAAGAGTCAGGATGGGTTAGAATGGGTGTGGATGTGAATAATCGCTTCAATTTAGCGAAGGCTGCGTGGGCCTCAGGGGACCATGTGAAAGACGCCTTGGGTGAGGTGAGTTGGGTGAGAGGCGCGGCCACCTGGCTGTAGTTTCGAATGAAACGGCGATAAAAATTCGCAAACCCCAAGAAGCTCTGAAGCTTCTTTCGTGTCTCCGGAACCGGCCATTCCAATATGGCTTTGATCTTCACCGGGTCGGTCTTCACCTGTCCACCAGCGAGGATGTAGCCCAAGAAGGAGATGGATGAGGCGTGGAACTCACACTTTTCCGCTTTTACGTACAGTCTATTTTCGAGCAGCCGTTGTAGCACGCTCCTCACATGGATGCGATGGTCCTCGAGCGTCTTGGAGAAAATCAAAATATCATCCAGGTAAACAAAAACAAACACGTTCAGGAAATCCCGTAACACGTCGTTGACTAGGGCTTGAAAAACCGCCGGGGCGTTCGTTAACCCGAACGGCATCACTAGATATTCAAAATGCCCTAGTGGGGTATTGAAGGCGGTCTTCCACTCGTCGCCTTCACGTATCCGTACCAGGTGGTAGGCGTTCCGCAGATCTAGTTTGGTGAAGACCGTAGCTCCCTGGAGTGAGCTAAAAATAGAACTAATGAGTGGGAGGGGATATTTGTTTTTGACGGTGACGTCATTCAGCCCCCTGTAATCGATGCACGGGCGGAGCGTCCCGTCTTTCTTTCCCACGAAGAAAAAACCTGCAGCCACGGGAGAGGATGACGGCCTAATACGTCCTGCAGTTAGCGACTCCTGGATGTAATTCTCCATGGTTTCTCTTTCGGGGCGAGACAGGTTGTATAATCTGCTAGAGGGCAGCGAAGCTCCCGGGAGCAGATCGATAGCACAGTCATATGGACGGTGAGGCGGGAGTGAGAGCGCCTCATCTTTACTGAACACCTGCTGGAGATCGTGATAATCGGGGGGCACGGAAGAGAGGTCCGGCGCGGGTGGCGGGGCGGGCCTCCGTTCCGTTGAGGCGGAGGGAACGGCTGACCTCAGGCAGTTCGCCAGACAAAACACACTCCAGCTCGCGATACTTTTTCCGGCCCAATCTATGTGTGGGTTATGTCTCTGTAACCAGGGGTAGCCTAGGATAAGCGGGGTGTCAGGAGCAGGAAAAGTGAAAAAGGACAGCTGCTCTTGGTGGTTACCTGATGTGATTAACCGTACAGGCGCGGTTTGGTGAGTTATGTATGCAAACACTTGGTTGTTTAATGTAGACGCAGGGATGGGCGGTTCGAGTGGAGTAAGAGACACAGCTAGCCTCTTAGCCAGCTTCTCATCCATAAGGTTCTGTTCCGCCCCGGAGTCCACTAACGCGGGGCATGTAAAAGTCTGATTAGAAGTCACGATAGTAACGGACAGTAACAATCGGGGTCTAGTAGTGCTTAGAGTGCTGCCCACCCGTATCCCCGGACTCACCGGTGGGCCGGGTCGTTTGGGCGGACCGGGCAAACAGCGATGCGGTGACCGGGCCTCCCACAGTACAGACATTCTCCAGCCCGAAATCGGCGTTCCCTCTCCTCCGGAGAAAGCCGAGAGCGTCCGATCTGCATGGGTTCAGGCGGGGGCGGCGACGGAGAGCGCACACACGCAGCTGGGGGCGGGGGCGGAGAAACGCGAAACCCGGGGCGCAATACGGAGCCCATAGGCTTAGACCGCCGCTCGGCATCCCTCTCCCGCAAGCGTCTGTCAATCCTACGGGAGAGGGAGGCCAATTCATCAAAGGATCTGGTCTCCTCGTGAAAAGCCAGTTGGTCCTTCATCTGGTCATTTAACGACCGTAAAAAAACCCCACGAAGAGCCGAATCGGGCCAACCCACGGCGACCGCTCGAGTACGGAATTCAACTAGGTACTCCGCAATACTGCGCCGCCCTTGACGGAGCCCCAGCAACCTCTGCGCGGCATCGTCCTCCGATACCGGAGGGGAAAACGTAGCCTGGAACTCCTCCAGGAAGTCATCGTACTCGCAATCACGAATGGGGTGAGAACTTAAGTAGGCTTCAGCCCATGCTAGAGCACGCCCCCGTAACAATCCCACGAAGTGGGAGATCTTAGCAGTATCCGTGGGGAACGCATCAGGCGTGCGACTGAAAAACAAGGAGCACTGGAAAAGGAACCCCCCACACAGGTCTAGCTCCCCGTGGAAGGGTTCCAGCGGCGGAGGCGACACGCCGCGGTGCACGGGGTCGGACGGCCTAGTTTGTAATTTATTCTGAGTGTCACTGAGCTCTTGACAACGGTCTTGGAGAGACTGGAGCTGCTGATCGTGGCGACCGAGGATAGCGCCCTGTTTATTAATAGCGGAGCGGAGTGGATCTGCTGGGTCCATACTGGCCAGTCCGTACTGTCATGAACCGAAGTTCCGAGCGCAGGCAGGACCCAGTAGCAGAACACACACACTAGGGAATGAGCGAATAAAGAAAGTAATTTTTTATTGAAACTAAAGGTGTCCCGTGAGGGTAGCCAGAAAAACAACGGGTGAAACCAGATGAAACCGAGGGACCGCACAGGGAACGCCGAGAGCGGGGCTGTGAGAGGCTGTAAAACAAAAAGAGAGACAGATTACTGGGGTGCGGAAAAAAGGCAGCATACGAGGGAAGGTGGAGTGTGCGTCTCACGGTGATAGCCGGGCCGAGAGAACCAGAGGGGGGTGGAGCTCCAAAAGGGGTCGAGACGGCGAAGCTGAATGTGAACCGAATCTCAGGCGGACAGGTGGACAGGCAGGTGGCTCAAAAAACACGCCGAGTTGTGATCTGGGTACACAGGGAAAGAAAAACAGTGTTAGGTCCGATGGAGAGTTTGTCATACGAGTTCTTTTCCGCAGGCGTACGTTACCGCTGAGAGGCGACTACGGACTGGCGTGGAGCAGCAGGTAGGGCAGGATTAAATAGTCCACCTGGTGATCGCCTGGGATGGGATGCAGGTGTGGGGTTAGCAGCCACGCTCGTGGGCGTGGACATCCCAGCAGCACCCCGGACGCCGGGCCGCGGACCATGACAGATTTTGCTCGTACCAAATTGCTTTCATAAAATTTACTGCAACTAAAGTCTAAATCGTGGACGTTCACCGTGGTCTTTCCTTGGAGCCTGCTGTCGAGGCTAAAACCATCCCAGAATCAACAAGTGCCACGATTAGTAGCAGAACTACAGGTGGAGCTGATAAGATTTGATCTGCAAGGCTATTAAGGTTACTTTTTATCAGGGTTAGCAGGAAAGACACCTGTAAGATTTAGAGGTAGTACGTACTGGGCGAGTCACCTTATCTACATCGGCTCCAGAACTGTGCATTATCTATGGATCAGGGATTAGGACTTCTTTTTATCAGAGAACTGAAATCAACTTCCTGGTTTTGTGGGCCTACCAATCGACACCATCCATTGCAATGGAAGATCATTCTCCTATGGATTTACAGAAGGTTTGTGGAAACCTGAATTTCTCTGTGGACTCTGATCTCCAACTCAAAAAGCCTGATTGGTGCAAAGAACTGCGTAATCACAGAACAGCTTCAGGTCTCCAGATCTAGTGGCTAACAGAACAGACATCACGTTTCAGCCACTTCTCTGCTTCTTTTCAGTGAGTTTTTCCTGGGTGGGATAGCGCCAGTGTTGTATAAACTGAGGAGGCTGTGTTCCCATGGAGTGGATTGGTGGCTCAGCTGCAGCTCGCACTTCTATTGGATCCCTGTCAAAATTACAAAGAAAAACAGCCTCATGGGTGCTATTACTGCATCAACAAGCAACTTCTTTTTCATTAACTACCTTGAGGTGTGCTCTACAGGGTTACAGCAGCACTCAACACTCATATTTGACTGATTTTGTAGCTTGACGGAAACCTGCATCCACCGCGTAATGCAGTTTTGATAATGAGCGCAGACTGAACATGCATTAACTCGACAAAAGTGTTTTGCAGGGAATTTTATTGGTAATTATTTTGGTAACGGTGCAAAATGATTATTCTAATGACCACTTTGTGAGCTGTTTAGATGCAGGAGGCGAGACGATTGCTCTTCTTCAGAGTATGCTGTAATTTCAAATTACTGTATATGCACCTGCGTGTGCACCCATGTGCCACAGATAAACACCGGCTCTGTAGACGCTGTTTCCACCGCTATAATTCATCCAAATGTTTCCCCTTGTCACTCAAACCTCTTTCTTATCCCCTACAGATGTGGTAAATTTACTCTCTGTCTGTCACACACACACACACGCACACACACGCACACACACGCACACACACACACGCACACACGCACACACTACGTCAGGTCTTACGAATGGGCCGAGGCGCTGCTGGCCCAGCCCATGACTGATTACCATATAGATGAGAGGTTGGGGAGTAAACACAGCCGTCATAATGAGGGTGATAAATGAATCTTGATTGGTTATTAATTACTCAGCCAATTAAGCCCTCCTCCATATTCAGATCAGATGATGGGAAGCTGCAGAGAAATGGATCTCATGATTTTACAAGATGTGATGAAAGTTAAAGGGTCTGATGTGCTGGACAGCACTGGAACATTTCCGAGTATTTAGTAAATGCGTGCTGATGTTTCACTGCGAGGGTTTCATGATGAGTTCTGTTATTTCGTAGTCTTACAGGAAATTTCTCCTTTATTTTCTGAACTGTTGTTGAAAGTGTTTGTCTCGGAGACATGCTGGCGATTCAGGTGACGTCTGCTCTGATAAATGCACAAGGAATTGCCTTCCTAGCTGTGTGCATTTGGTAGTCTAAGAAGGTCAAAGTAATGATTTGCATCATTTTGATGTAAATAAATGCTTCTTTTGGTTCACTCTGTCACTGACAGACAGTCGCCACCCAACCCTCACATTTCCAACGGCCAGAGGCACAATCATTTTTATTTCCACTTGGCTGGAGACAAATGATGTCCCCACTGACTAAGAGGATGTCTGGGTGCTTCTCCTGCACATATTTAGTCCCTGGATACCAGCAATTTTAAGCTGTCAAGATTTTACTCCAAGTCGAGTCAACTTTCATGGCAGCTTTCTGCTCCGCAGAAGCATCTGATGAATGTCCGTCCATGTGGAAAGAACGGCGGTGTGCTCTGAGCCCTGAAGAAGAAAGGGGTCCATCACTGTCACGCACGCGGGCATGTACTGTCCTGTAGGTCATACAGTGGTAAGAGAAGAAGTGTTGAACCGGTCTCTGAACCAGATCACGGACAGATATAGACCGAACTCTCTACTTCAAACACCTGAGCGAGTACCAGCCTCCCGTGCAGAAAAAACATGGTCACATAATGCTGGCTTCAAAAGTGAGACAGTCCCAGGACACTCGTGTTAAAATTTCATGATTGAAGTACTTGAAAAAAGGTTTTTAAAAACGTCCTCAAAACATTTTCAGTTTGAGAAACGCTTCGTCACTCATCCAGGTGACTTTGCATTATGACTCAAACTAGCACCGCTGAAGGTAAATGGCTGGGAGGTCAGCTACTTGATCATGAACGTTTCTCCCACTGAAAACGCTGCGTCCAGATGAACAGAATCAACTTTTGTGGATTTACTTACCTGGATTATTGAGCGTGCATCAAGACCTTTTACAAAAGTTGTTTTTAAATAATGCGGAGCCTACAATTAAATGCTGTCCTGCACACGTTCTCAGTCCCAAAGCGTAACATTTTACACTAGGTCACAAATCATCAACACATTACGTTTCCGGCTACCCACCACGTTCCTAAATGACGACCTCGGAAAAATGAGGAAATATGAGAACCGTCCGGACTCAATCTACACATGTTCACTCTGTTCCTTCAAATCGCTTCGAAACACGCTATTTAACGTCATTAAAGTCCTGGTTAAGGTCAGGAATAAGGTTAGGTTTAGGGCTACAATACAGGGCTGGAACGTCTATTACCGCGGGAGCGTCATTCCACTGGATTTCATTCATAACTCGGCGCGTACCATAACAACGCGGAAGGTCTCCTTCCGTGCTCCTCAGGAACGCCGCGGGACGTGACAAAACGTCACCCTGTTACGCCTCGGGAGTGAGAACGGGCTGATATAACATGAGATCTCATCCTGTACCAAATCTCCCCTTGTGGGACAATTAAAGGATTATTCTATTCTATTCTATTCTGTACATGAGATCTCATCCTGTACTTGGGATCTCGATTCTCCACATTAGATTTCCATCCAGTACAGCAGCGAAAGCCTTTTGCACCAAATCGCCCGGCCAGCATTTGCATTTTGCAGACAAAAAGGCTGAAATGACAGAGATACTGTATGGTTCTGATGTTATCATAGGGTGCATCACTTTGCAGTGGAATTTTTATTTTAGAAGTTATGATCCGAGCACATTCACACCGGCTTAAGTTCATGGACGACATCAACAGTTAGCACGAATGACTCGAGGCCTTCAGGGGTAAAACTCGTTCAGTGTGAACAGGTTTTGTGTGTATAATAGATTCAGCAGATATTCGACTTTATTGTCAGAACTTTCAAGTTCTCATAAAAGTCCTTTCAAAGACTCAGCATACACATCCACACACACACACAGCTGAGCGCAGTGAACCACATCTGTCCTTCACAGCAGTCTGTCTGTCAGAGTCTCTGACTGACTGTCAGGAACCTTCAGAAGCATCAGCTGACGTGTGGACACATCAGCTGAAGACCTTCAGTCTGCACATTTGTGTCCGTGGCTACTGTTCTTTTTAAAGCAACCTGTCACTAAATCAAAATGTTCTGAACAGAAATCTGTGGAAAGATTTTTTCCCCCAAAAAGCCAATCATGTTGTTACGTTTGTAGTACAGAGGTTTAAATGTGCTGCAGGTAGACCTGTATTCTCTATGTGCTGCATGGCCTTTCCTCTTGATGATCATACTTACACTCTGTACTGAACCATGAATGAAGCCATCGGACAGAATAACATCGGGTACGGGAGGGTTGGGGGATTTTTTTGTGGTAAAGTTTTTCACATATTTCTCAGTTATTTTGTAACTGGTTATGCTGGCCTTGCAGTTAATGCCCCAGTAACAGTAAAGTTAATGTTATGGCTCTCTATGTGATGATGGCCCACAGGTACTGCCAAGATGGCAGCTGAATAACAAACCTGACTTTTGACTGAATGAGGACTTGAGATTTGCACCATCATTTTCCATCCATACTAAACCTGCAGAATCAAACTACAAGTTTGATTCTTGCTTTTCTTAAAATGTGCATTAACTGGAGGCCAAGCTCTTTTATTGTTTTTGTGTGAAACGTTTGGATGTGTATGGGCGAATAGACCCACGTTATGGGCAATAACTACATATTACTACTATGTAATAAGTTCGTATCAAACCATGTGTGTTATGCTGTAGTGCTGAGAACCATAAACTGTTAATGGTGGAATTTCAAGTTTTACCATTACCTTCATTTTTTAGTTAGCTGTATATTTCCATTAAAACAGCTCCTGTAAGACAGAATTTCTTGAACAAAGATCTCTGTGTTGGAAAATGCTGAAGTCAAAGTCACTGCACGTTTCCTCCGGCTGCTGAGTCATGGCCACTTTTCACTCTTCACGATCTCCGTGTTTGTTCATCAGTCTTAGTCACTGCTGTTTGTGTTTTCTTTCAGGATGGTACCGAGGGTTCTCGACGAGGAAGCCAAATGTCAAGGTGAGCCAGGCTGACAGCTTTGGTTGTTCAAAGCTTTTCTCTCAGACCAACTTTTGCTCCTGATTTATTCATTTCTATTTATTTGATCAATGCTGAGAAAATTGCTGTTTATTTAGCTGCTGTCTGTAACTGCATGTGACGCAAACTTATGCAAATAAATACCAGATACATTTTTTCTGTTCATTTCTCCTTTTCAACATTTACTTTTCAGAATTTAAACTTCACTCTGGTAGATCGTGTTAGACACTCTGAAGATATATACTGATGAAGCTAATGTAACAAAATGCATAATTGATGAGAGTAGAGAGGTGAAATTATGGGAAACAAAGAGGTAAAAGTCGTGAGATGCTTTTATGGTTGGCACAGCTGCTGGTAATGTATTGAACTCACGTCTCACTCTCACCAGAACTCATATAGTGTAACGTGGAGATGAAGCCAGCCGCAGTGGTGTGCAGCTGGATAGCGAATGAGCGACTTCTAACTTTCCACAAGTACTCATTTATTTTAAATATCAAAAAAATAAAAGTGCCAGCTCTACTACACGTTACTTGAGAGCACACAGTCTGCGTACATAGGGAAGAATCCATTACAGAGACGCTACACAGTGAAGAAGAACAAAAAGGGCGTGACCTGCCAGTCACGAGTCAAGAGACGCCACCATGTGGTGCTACACTGCATTGCAACAGCAACTGTTATAATAGCCTACACTTGGGTGGGCTGCATAAGTTTTTAAATATCTGATTAAATACACTTGGCTACTCATTTCTTTTCTTAAACATTAAACTATGGAGCCAGAAGCACAAAGCCATCTGTAGTAGATCTGCTAGTAGACTGAACCGTCTCTTACTTTGAAATTTCCGACAGTGCTAACTCCGCCTCTCCAGAAATCTGAGGCATGTTCTTATTCTACCAAGAACTTTTGTTTGCTGATCGCCATGGCATCAATCTCTGCTTCTGTCAGGCTTTCCATACAAACCTAATCTAACAACAAACATCTGTTTCACAAAGACTGACTTTGAGCAGCACTTACTATTAGACATGTTTTTCTTTTGAAACACATTTGATTGAAGGATTGTGTCTCATCCTTGGCTGCTGTACTCAGATGTTTAATCTCTAACCTTTGCTCTGACTGAGTGCTACTCTGGCTCTACTTTAAATTATCCTGCTAAAGGTCGCTAATATAACAGCTAGCTGCTGGTTGGACAGACCTTTGCTCATCTGTAGTACCTTCCTGCACTGAGAATATAAAGCCAACATGGCTACGGGACATTTTTTTTAGCTGAAACTTGTAACACCTGGTAGTTGGTTCAGACTGGGGTTGGATCACATTCACACCATAAATGAAGCGCCTCCTCCAAAGGGTCCCGGTGCAGTCCTTTGGGTCTCCCTCGATTACTGTGTTCATATCTGCACACATCAACCACACCGAGGGGGAAAATGGACCAGAGTTCAATTTAAACGGACTAAACACTGCAGGTGGGAAAACACCCGTAGTACTACTTAGTTTAAGTTTCTTTGTGGTAACTTTTAGGTTTCTTCAAATTTTTTGAAAACAAAAATCTAAACTGCTGGCAGGCATTCTTTGAAACTAGGACAAAGATTGTGTGTCAATATTTTGTCCTATCAATACAAAGTGTTTCTTTCTGATCCAGCATCACATTACAGGAATGTGTTCGTTGCAGCCAGACTCCACAGAGACAGCGTTTTATCAGAGCATGTATGAAGACCATGACAGCATGCTGTACGGGGAATTTCACCGCATGTCTGCAGAGAAAGTGATTCAGTGTTTTCACCCATTCATCTCACAAATATCTGACAGAGCAAACTCACCTAATTGACCCTGCTGCCCACACAAGAAGCCTTACAGCTTAAGCTTTATTTGTGCCATTCACTGGTATATACAACTCAAAGCATGCTGTTCTACTTTAAGTCTGTTTACTCGCCTCTCGAGCACTTCTGTAACACAACTGAGCTGCAGCCATGTTCGAAACTCTGAGGAACACCAGAGCTGCTGCTGCTGCTCCAGCTAAAGGCTGTGTTAAGACTCAAGGCAACCACAGACAGATAAACCACACCTGAAAAGCTCTCCTCCTAACAGGTTTGTTTGTCAGAGAGAAGAAGTCACAAACAACTAAGGATCTGGCTGAGATTAAGAAAAACATTTACCCGCATAGATCATTGGGAAAAAGATGTCAGTTTCCAAGTGAGAATAAAGATTTGGCTCTGGAGCGATGGATAAAGGTCAGGAGGTCTGAGTCCAGACTGACCCTGTAGCTGCATCAGCCAAGAAGAGAAGTAGATGAAGTGATGCACCCATCATGCCCAGTTAGTGCCCGTTGTACAAGCCTGTGTGAGTGTTATGATGTGAGGTTGCTTCAGTTGGTCAAGTCCAGGTTCAGGATATCAGCCGACCACCTAAATGTACTCAGTTACAGCATTTTCTGCTGAACCCCTGAGAATCTGTGGATGTGTTAGTGAAGACTTTTCATCGCGGTCAAACTGTCACATCTGTAAAATTTAACAAAGTTCTGGACAGAAACGAATGTTATGACCTTCTATGAGCTTGTTACATTATTACATTTATGCCAAATGCTCAATGTCATCAAAGCTAAAGGCAGTCCAGTGAAGCGCGCGTGTGTGTGTGTGTGTGTGTGTGTGTGTGTGTGTGTGTGTGTGTGTGTGTGTGTGTGTGTGTGTGTGTCTTTGCTGTTTTTCATGGCTGGCTTTTTACTGCAACGTGACATTTTGAAGAGCAAGAATTGTTTTCTACCAGAACAAAATCATGTTTTGTTCTGGTAGAGCCACAGATTTATTTTATCTTCCAGAAAAACGTCATCAGTTTCTGTAACATTCAGTCAGTGCTTGTTGCTGGCTCATGTTGAACGAGCAGCTTTCAATATAATGCTGCGTTCATGCTGTTACCTGAGAGCTTTGTGAGGTAATTTCTCTGCAAAATGAACGTGAGTCCGTAGAGATTATGTTTCATATGTATCTTTTTGAGGATATCTATTTAAAAATAAAAACAGAATGCAAAGATTTGCAAATCTCCTAAACCTTTAATTTATTCACACAGCACACAGTGGTGGAGTTCTGGGAGATCGATGCTGTCCCAAAATGATCTGCTCCACACTCTGGTTTGTCCCAGTCACACAAAAAGAAATTGGGAGACAGTTTTTTTTGTTTTTTTTACAAAGGTAAAACTCATATGTCAGCTTTTTATTATATTTTGTGGAATGAATTAAGCAGAGTGTTGACTGTTTAATCTAACAGATTTTACTGGAGCTGCTTCCCTGAGCCTGTGATTCACACCAAGAGCTTTGTTTCCATCGCTCTCCCTTTTTAAAATCACCATGTCTGGCTCACATGCTAACAGGCTTGTAGCTTTTTTAGCCGGTTGTGTGTTTGGTCCTGGTCTGTCCATTTCCCCTCCTGTTTCATTCTCGGTCCATAAGAGGCTTTACTGTTTATCTGCTGCCTGCTCTGTGCTGCAGATAGGTGGCATGAAAGAGATCAGCTATTGCTTTGTTCTTTATTTTGTCTTAATGATGAGGCGGTGCCAGAAATAAAACAAGCCGACCTTCAGTTTGGATTTCAGGTGGATTTGAATGTCTCAGGAGGGAACTGTGAAAAACAAATCCCACATTTAGTGTCTGCTCTCTGTGTCGTTCAGTAATTTATTGATACGACCTTATTTCTTGTAATATCTCTGGCTGTGTTGTAATGCAGTAATGCACTGAGCAGCGATTTGTCACTTCTAAAATGTAAAGGTGATTTTCACTGAATATCTCATCATGGGGAGTTTGACTTCTGCTACTTGAACCAATACTAATGAACTTAAAATCAGTTTAGATTCATTTAAATATTAAAAAATAGTCTGATTTTTTTAAAACATATTCATTTCACTTTATTTGACTTTCCCATCTCTGTCACAGTTTCCTCTTCTGTACTCGAGTTTCTCTTGCAGAAGAAAAGTTGATCTCTGTGATTTAATAACTGGTTAAACTGCACACAGATTTTTTCCTGCATTCCTCTTTTTATCTCTTCAGGTGCGCCGGAGTTAATCGAGCTGCTGTTTGTGTGAGAGGATGGGAAACTGAAATAAAGTACACTCTCTACCAGCATCACAGCTTTCATATACACCAGGATGCAATTGTTCTCAGCCAAGGTTGAAATGCGATGAGCTGCATTTTCCAACAAATATGAGTCACCGAGGCTCGCTGTTTTCATAACTGCAATTCAGTCAGACAACTCATGTTTGAAATGACTTATTACTGTAGCAGAGTACGTTTGCTTTGGCATCTATAAGCTCTCAGCCTATCACATCCTACAAACACGTCGTATAGAAAGTCGGGAGTGATGAGTAAATAATCCTGTACAGGTGGATGTTGGGATGGTGGAGGGAATGAAACGGCAGCAGCAGCACTCAATTGGGGGGGGGGGGGGGGGGGGAGAGAGAGAGAGAGAGCAGCAGTGCAGCTCGAGCTGACTGCAGTCTGTAGCTCCTGAGTTTTGCTTCATTTCAATAACATCCATTTCTTTTTCTTGTGTGACTCACTGGTGACATGAAGCTTGCTAAATAGTGGTAAATGTGATGTTTTAGATATTGGGAAAATATCTTCAAAGTATTTTACAGAGAAACTTCACTGAACTCATCAGAATGAACATTTTAGGAGCATTGATGCTAATGAGTCATTTCACTCATTCTTACTATTGATAAGCAGAGATAAGTGAGATTTCCATGAGAGCGTGTCATAAGTTAACAGTTATGTTATATCTATATAATCCTTCCTCACGGCAGACCAGTCTAGAGTGGGCTGTTGTGTGGTGCTTGATATACGACCGGGCACTGCGCTGTATTTCTGTGATGTCAGTCCCATGATGATCCCCAGCAGCTGATAAATGAAGCAGAAGGACCGTTCTTCTCTCTGCTGCAGATCTGGCTGTTAAACCACAGAGTGAGGTTTTAAAATCTCAGGTTTTCTTCACAGTGACTGTGTCGCAGTGCTCCGAGGATCCTATCGGTTTGTGGTTCCCCTTAAATAAGTCATACGTAGGGTAAGTTTTAAAAAGCTGTTCTTTAAAAAGCACCTCAGGTGCACATTAAATGTTATGGTTGAATCTGTGAAATAAGCCAGAGTGCCAGTAAAAATCAGGTCTTGTTGAGAGGTCGCATCTCCAGGGAAGCTTTGCCTTGACTTGCCGAGGACCAGTTTGGCTGTGGGCGATGCACCACCATTCAAATCTGTGGGTTGCAGCAAGGGCAATAGGATTCAGCACAGCAGGCATAATAAGAAAGAAAAAGTTGAAGCTCAGGCTTCCTCATGCAAATGTCAGTGATCTAGGGAGGCCTGCAGTAGAGCGCTGCTTATCAAAGACAGCTCGTCTCCAACCTGCATCTTTACACCGACTCTTAGTTTGGCTGCCACTGAAGCCAGGAAGAGCAAAATGGAATAAAACAGACGTGTCAGGATCCAGAACCCTGTTCTTTTAAATATTTGTTCATGTTTTTACTCAAACTCTGATGAATCGGAAGCTCCTGTAAAAGTATTTGATTTGACCCGTCATTCATAGCTAATCTGCAGACATGGTAGGTTAGCTGAACGGCTAACAGATTAGGTGCTTTGCAGCCCACCTCCACCACAGCTCCTTCCTTTCTTGCTGGGCGTAGTCGTAGCTGATGGCTGCTCCATCCTGCACGGAGCCCATGCTGCTGCTTTCCCACAACAGAACCAAACTAGCAGATGTTTCTGTTAACTGACGTGTGAATGCACTGCTAATGTTAAACAGCAGACATACTGCAGATGCATACGTTTGCATGTATGCATGTTTTTCAGTTATCAGACATCCAAAATGCTGCAGCAGACCACTCACAGCCTTACGCACATATTTGTTTATTACTTGCAATTAAACTGAGTGAAACGTAATATTCAGCGGCGCTGCCTTTAGCATGTTTGCAGCTTTTGTAGTGTACAGACTCCTTCAGTCAGTCAGAGTAGAAATGGGTGTCATGCTTAGTTAAACCTGAACCTCTGGCCTCTGGTTATGTCATCCTTGTGGTAGACGAGTAGGTAGCTGGAGAAGAAGAAGTGATGGCACATTTGAGCAAACACTAGAAGTGAGAGAAAACATCCAGAGACAGCCTGTGGGCAGTCTAAGCAAGAAAGTTGGATTTTATATAACCTCAGTGTGGACAACTCCACACACATAAGTTAAAGATGATGGCTGTGCTGCGATTTAAGAGTAATTCGCTTTTTCTTACTTTTCTCTCTCACACACTGCTTCTGTCTGAGTGCAGCAGCTCAGACAGAAGCAGTGAAGAGCAAGGCCTCCCACTGTGATGCAGTAGTGTCCAGAGATTGTTCTGGGTGCTGGAAACAAATAAAAAGTTATTAAATGTGAGGAAGTTGCTACAATGGCAACATTAGATGAACTGAAGCCTGATGGTCACTGCTGTGAGTCTGAGCGATGTCAGACACAGTGATTGTATCAAAACAATAAAACCCATCAACTACGAAGTATTTGAATATTTCTGTACGCGTCTACTGAGAAACAGAAGCAGTTACAACGTTGCAGTCGTTGCCATCTGAGGTGCCGATTAGTCTGACTAAAAAACTGTCCGATGCACCTGAACAAGCCCCGCCCTTCAACCCAAAGCATCCACTCCCACCATCCCACTGCCAGACACTACAGATGGGTTTACACATTTTTGGGTGACACAATAGTGACTTACACTGGAATTTGGTTGATAGTTTGTCTGCTTTGATTGTAGTTAAACGCTACCAGTAGTAAAAGCTTTGGTTGTGTTAACAGTGTATGGAAAGTGTGTGGAAATTCATTATGTGTGAGTTTAGTGCAAATCTGTGTGACACGAGCTCAAAGAGCCAACGTGTGATTGAGCCCACTCGCGTGCATTCCCACCTTTGCGTGCCTTGTTGTGCTGTGTGATGGTTTCTGTGTGTGTGCACCGTCTCGTGTGTTTTCGCTCTCTCTCTCCCAGCAGAGAGGCATCAGCCCAATCCTGTTAGTTCCACTCTAATCACCTGGTTTCTCCACAATGGGCTTGCTGGTTGAAACGAATCGCTGTGTCTCCCGGAGGAAATGCCTTCCTGCTCAGAGTCTGCTCTAATTCAGCTGCACTGTAAAAACTTCACACGCTGAGGTTCATCAGCGTTCAGATTACCGCAGCCGTCGGGGCCACAGAGAGGGCAGCTCGCACTCAGTGAAAGCAGCGTTTCTCAAAGCTCTGATCTGAGAGCTGCTGTGGATCGCTCTTTGTAAAAAATGTCTGATTTTCTTTTATTTGTTGGCAACAGAGAAGGGCAGTAACGTGTTACTTGTAACGCATTACTGTAATCTGATTACTTTTTAAAAGTAACAAGTAAAGTAAGGGATTACTATTGCAAAAACGGTATTTAGATTACCGTTACTTTCACGCAGGAACGCTGCGTTACTGCGTTACTAAAACCATGATTTTTTTTGCGAGAATGTCTCACGACAGTGACGTAAGCGAGTGTGCCGTTTGTGACAACAGCTGTGTGCAGATCAACAATGGATCATATATGAGTGTGGGAGAGAGTATGAGCGTGCAGCGTTTAAAGCGTGGAAGTACTGACCTTACTTTGAGTTTGATTCCATAAAAAGTGACAAAAACATTAGTGTCCGCTGTGCGTGGGAAGAAAACTTCTTTTTACAGCGAAAAAAACCCCTAAACTTCCAAACAAGCAGCGAGTAGCTACGACGTAATGGGAAACTCACAGAGAAACTCGCGGATTCTTCCACTGACCGCGGCACACCTGCACCAGGGTAAACCTCCGCCTGCCCTACTCTTGCTTTACAGGTGAAAATAGAGCAACAGGACCGCTGAGTCTTTGACTTTATTTATTTTCTGCTGTGTTTTACTTGCATCTATTTGAAAGACTGAGTGTAAACACAAAAAATATTTTATTTTATGTGCTGGAATGTGCAGAAAATAGGTTTAAATGTTAAACTAATTTATTCCAGTCAGAGAATGTTGCATATAATTAAATGTTTGCTTGATGCATAAAGTTAAAAGATTAAAACTAATAAAACAAGTTTTAAAAAGAGACTTTTCCATTTGATTACATTTTGTATGATGATTATGTAGAAAAAGTAGAACTGGGCTGAAAGATCTATCGCTCTATCACCTCTTCAGGTTGTAAATCGTGTTTTTAAAAAGTAACTAAGTAACTAAGTAATTAATTACTTTTGAAAATAAGTAATCAGTAAAGTAACGAGATTACTTTTTGGGGGAATTAATTAGTAATTAGTTACTGATTACTTTTTTCAAGTAACTTGACCAACACTGGTTGGCAATATGTTTAAATCTGCAGTATTTTAATCTAACAGAGATGTTGTTGGAAATTTAGTCTTTCTGTTGCTAAATTATTACAGTTTGGTGTATATGTTTTTGGACAATGACACTTTTCTTCCTCACTTTGCCTCTGAACACCACTGCAGGGGATTTCAGTCCAAATTCAGTCCCAACTTTCAGCTTTAATTCAAGGAGGGTTACAAAAGTACTGAATTCACCATTTAGGAATTACTGTACACCTGAGTCCCTCACACTCAGGACTCATTGATATGTGTCTGTGTGTGAGGGTGTATTCAGGGACAAATAATTGGAAGTTTACTGTACTTGTGGGGACCAAAACCCGTCCCCATGAATTTGAAGCCATTTTTGAGACTCAAAATGTGGTTTTAGTGTCAGGGTTACAGTTAGGTTATGGTTAGGTTTAGGGTCAGGGGCTGGAGAAAGCATTCTGTCAATAAGATGTTGATATGAAACGATATGATGATATGAAAACACAGCGAGTGTGTGTGTGTCCGGTCACCCTTCACAGCAGAGATTAAACCAATCAAGATAGAGTTTCAGGGAAAAAAGAACCCAAACACACACTGACAGTGGGAGAGGCTTCTGGGCCTGCGCTCGCTGTGCATCAGTCTGGTCATGAATTTAAAAACAGCTCAGTTTGACTCTCTGCTCTCATGTTCTGCCCTCTGCTGCTCTCTGCAACAATCCAAAACGTGTCAATGAGGACAGTCGCGGTCATTGTACACTCTCATCTTCAAAATGTTGGTGAGCTTTGGAGCTTGTTTGGTTCGTCAGCATCCACTTCAAAGAGTGACAGCACTCTGTGTGCCAGACAAACATTTTAAATAAATCATATACAAATATATTTATAATATTCTTTAAGAAGTCTGAGCTGTGCTTGATATCTCCGATGCTTCTATACTCTGCTTTCAAGGCACACAGTTTAAAATAAATACATTTATGCATTTTTAATGCTGACAGCATTTTGACTTCTTTGGTTTTACACAGATTATCTCTTCAGTATGTGCAAGATTAAATATGATTCATAATTTGGAGATTTTTCAGTCAGCCAGTAGTTATTAGCATCAGTGCTCATCACAGTATAAGTCACGGAAAGTGAAAAAGGATCCATAATATTAAAAACAAGAACTTCTGTAAATGTAATTCAGCCACACTTCAGTTCAGATACGATTCAAACATCAAGCAAAAGGAACAGAAAATCTAAACAGACTGCTCAGTCCATCAGAGGCATGATGGGAAACAGAGGCCGTCACTGCAGCCTGCACTTATTACACTACAGGACTGCTGAGTGAACCTGATGCAGTTTGTAACGTCTCACATGTCACGTGATCTTTTTGTCATACCAAACATGTAAAATATCACGGGAAGTTCTGTCAGTGTGGAAAAATGCAGTGACACCGCTGTCTTTAATATTTCTGTGATCTTTACACCACAGTGTTTTACACTGTATGCAGCAGGTGGGAACTCTGTGGGCCTCTGTGGATTTAGCTGACCTTTAATCTTCAGAGCATTAGGCCAGAGTTACTGAGCAGCTGCAGGATAAAAAACAGAGAGAAGAGGGAGATGCAGAGCTCCTCGCTGCAGCCGAAATCAGCAGACATAGAAGGATTCTCAGTGCGGGGAGATTACACCTGGCACAGTCCAAATATATATGCTCCTTCACTGTCTGGAGCTGCTGCTGGTCTCTGCTTGTGTTAGAGAGAAACAGTCAGAGTCATCTTTCAAGTGAAGTCAGAAAAACAACGAGAAACTGTGTCTGTGAACTCAGGACACATCTTTGTCCAGATGTTGACATTTGACCTGGTTTAAAAACCAAAGAATCTCAGGCTGGTGCTCACATTCATATTCAGTCACTCCTTTCAGCTTAATAAATTATTAAATTGACCTAAATTAAACCGCTTTTAAGGTCATCAAACTTTCCCTATTGGAAAAGTTTCATTGTGATGCTTTTAAATCGAGGGAAGAAGATTAAACATTAAATATCAGTAAAACACGTTGCACATCTTGCTCTCTCGTTCCTGCCACATGCATGATCATTTTCTGTCCTTTGTATCTCTGATAACTCTGAGCAAAGATGATGGCAGATGTTTTGGACTCAGTCACTCGTCATGATTGTTTCTCTCTGAGAGAGCGAAGTCGTTGCACACAGCGAGTCCTGAAAGTTTAAGGGTTCGGCTTTGTTGAAGCTTCATTGTCACGTGTTAAGTTCAAGAGTGCAGCGCACTGAAGACTGAACACACAGGCTGGCCCAGCACATCGTCCTCAACTACATCAGTTAGCATGGTTCAGCGGGAGACGCAGGAACAAGGAAGTGAACAGTCTTCATTTTTTTATTAAATAGAAGTTGAAGCCAAAAATCCAGGAAAAAAAGCTATTAAATGCATTTTTTAAAAACAGCACCACAGCATGATGTGGACTCCAAAACAGTTGGGACAGGCGCAGAGATGCAGCACCGACAACAGCTCAGCCAGCAGGAAAACGCTGCTTTGGGAATTTATGCGCCTCGGAGCTGATCCCAGAGGCAGAGGGTGCCAGCTTTATTCGGCTTGTACGATTGGTACAAAATTAAGTCATAAATGTTGATGGAGCTGTTTTTATGACTGCACCAGTGCGAGCTGTTTCTGCTTTAATTCCTCTGTATCTCACTTCATACCGTAAAATGTGACATGGCAGCATTCGCCCTTATGAGAACAAACATAAAATTCCACTTTTCCTAAAATGAAATTTGCAAAGGAGGCAATGACACACAGGATTATCCGCCGTAAAAGCCCATCGTTTCACTAGCTGGGATCACATCCACGGTAACGATGGGCGATGAGGGACGAGGAAGTGTGAAATGGTGCTGCGGTTTGGGGAAGCTCCCAGGCCGGCAGATCCTCATGTACTAACGAGAAATGAATGAAGGAAAGGAAAAGAGGAGAAAAGAAGAGAGGGGAAATGATCGGGAAGGGTGGGGCATGAAAATGAGAACAGCAGGTATTGGTGGAGGGGGGCTTTTATAGCTTGAGGCCGGCGGGGGCGTGAAGGAGGAGTGGTCCGCTCCTGAAATTCAGATGATATCTCCACACAGTGACGTCTGCCGGTGTGTGATTTCATAAAGGTTAAATGCAGTAAATAACTGTGCCAACGTGGCAAACTGCTCCTTACAACATATAGTCATATTTAGATTTAGCTGCAAAGATCTAATGAAGTGAGAGAAAAATATAAAGCAGCTGCTGTATACTGATGCAGTTTAAATCCTGCCTGCTGTGAAGGGATTCACTTAAAATGCATTATTTACTTTTTAGTTTAGCAGGTTGACTCGCCCGCGTAGTCTCAGATGGATTTTTCCACCAAAATACCAACAGCTTTGTGCCTCTTCATTTGAACCAACCTTGCACCTGTTTGGACTTCTCCTCCCAGCGCTGCACCCTGCCCTTCGTGCTGGGCACCAAAATACCACGCAGATGCTTAAGGCGGATTTCAAGGTCAGGAAAATATCAAACGGTCAGAGCTGTCTTTGCCGGCTCGCTGCACTGCAACAAAAACGGGCCCTGAAGCTGCAGCACCAACAACACACCACACTCTCTGTGGAAGCCTGTGTTTACACCGGTACCTGTGAACGTGTAATCATCCAGTCGACGAACGTAAGACGAACCTGGTGTTATCCAATGACGATATCACAGGAGAGATGTAGAGTGTGAATAAATGAGCGCTCGGGCTGAGGGCGAGGCGAGCTGTTCCTCTTTCGTTACAGATGTGATGTTTTCTAATCAGCTTTGGTTTGTAGTTGATTGATCACACTGGGCCAGTTAATGTAATTTGCCCAGTGAATAGAAACAATCCTTGAAGAGCTCGTCTGAGTCAGAGTGGGCTGAGAGAAACATTGCCTGGAGACGTTTCAGTCAAAACGCAGCGACTCCAACTGAAATGTGATGAAAAGCAGCAGGAAGGTGGAAAACTGATGTGTTTGTTTATTGTCACTCAGACCTTGTGCTTCTTTTGGACTTTGCTGTCAGGTGACATAACCGCCAAGTAAAACTAGATGCGACCGTCTTCCTAAAATATCAACCGCGAGTCGGAATTTGAATCCAATCAGGACGACCTGCACAGTTTAAACAGTCTTACATAAAGAGAGAGAGAGCGAGAAACCTTCCTGAAGCTCGTCGCACCGACTCGCTGCAGTGGAAATCTCTCCTCCTCAGAATATTTAGAAAGACATTCATTGTTCAAGAATCAAGTAACAACAATGGCGGTAGATGTACAGTTCTGCAATTGTGATGTAATCACTGTTATTTTATCATCCGAGCCTATCAGAGCTGCTGTGTGAAATTATAGACCAGCGTGCTTTATGATGCTGCACGGAG